>NW_007578018.1:44827-48359 GCF_000690725.1 Stegastes partitus
TACACCAAAACAACATAAATCCCAAAGATTATCACACAAATACAATATTGTTATGGCTTCATCCATTTTCAAAACAAACTTTTGTTACTTATCCAACTAATTCCAGGGTTTCTCTTCTTCAAGCTGAGCAGATCTGAATTAGCATAATGTGAAACCTGAATATTCATCATGACGGCAGGCCGGCAGCAGGAAGAGGATAGTGTGGAGTTAAAATAAAAATACTACTGTATCCCTCAGCTAAATCAAGAATATTGATTAGATCCTTAACGTGGTCATGTATTATGCAAATTACTGCATGGCCCAGAAACAGAATGGAAATGAAGCCTAACGGGGAAAGACGAGCCGCTACGGAGAGCATCCATGAGCTTGCAATGAATGATTTTGATTAAGTGTCTTTGTGGTGAAGAATGAAGTGTGGCTCTGTGCACAAGGCTCAGTCAGCGTTTGAAACTGTTAGTTTACGAGTCTAACAAGTAGATATTTTACAGGTGAGCAGCTAGGAATGGCCTCTCCTGGGACTGATTAGATTTTTGGGTCAATCAAAAGTCAAAGGTCAAATTTTCAAAACTGCTGCATACCTTCAAAAGGGTTGAAGGTGGATTTAAGGTGCAGATAAGCAACCATGTTGGGGCGATGTAATTTGACCTTGGATGATATTTCAAGGTCAAACTCAAGGCCATAAATCTTGACTGCACTGCAACTTGAAAACAGTACAAGATAGACACAAGAAACCATATATAGTCTTCCTATGGGGATGTAACATTTGACCTTGGGTGGTAATTCAAGGTCAACTCAAGGTCATGAATTTTGATAGTGCCATTAGAGTGTAAATAACATGTAACGTATTCATGGATAGCCCCCATTTCACCTTGGACAACCAGCCAAGCGTGATTAGTGAGAAAACACCTTTTTTGTGGTAAGTTGGACGGAGTAATATTTTACTGGGGCTCAGTGTAATCATGCATGAGTTGTGAATAAATACTTTCAAAACATCAGTATTCCATCCATAATCTATACACCGCTTAATCCTCACTAGGGTCATGGGGGGCTGGAGCCTATCCCAGATGACTTAGGGCGAAGGCAGGGGACACCCTGGACAGGTTGCAACATCAGTATTCCTATGATATAAACAGCTCCACAATAAATCAGAGGCAAAACTTTTTACTCAGTTACTAGTTACTTTGCAGAGTTTGTTTAGTAATACAAAATATGATCAACAAATAAAACAGAATGTAAAATCAAACTGTACTGATGCAGAAAATCACAAGCGACCCAACAGGGATAAAGTGGTTTAACCATCTTTAATAGCCTTATCATTAAAGTGATGAACACACAGATGCTCATTTAATTATTATCCACTGATACACATTATTCTGAAATATTCAGCTCTGCATAATGAGTACTTTTACCGCTCAGTATATTTAAATGGTAATACTTTTGTACTTAAACGTAAGTAAATGTTTAAATGCAAGACTTCTATTTGTAACAGAGAATTGGTATTCTTTTGTATTAGGACACTTTTGTATAGACAGTTTTCAATTGTGTTCCCAATTTTGGTTTGTTTGTTTGTTTCTTTGTTTGAAGTGCATCCTCCTAATCAACTAATGTAATCAGGCAAGTAAGTAATCACAAGTGTAAAGTGGACTGAAGTGTGAAGGAGGAGGTGTTCACCGTGATGCAGTACCTGCAGACCCGTCGATGTTCCTCTGAAGTGAACCATCTTTACATTCTCTTCAGGTTTAATCAAAAGTTTATGCTGCAAGTTATGGGAATGTCACGTTTAAATAGGAAATCTTTAAACTCATTCAGTCGAGTCAGTCTGTTAAACTTCAGCAGCTGCTATTTTGCTATGCATACATTTTCCATTTGAGCAGCTTTAATTACTAGTTCCTCCTTTATCAGGTTCAGACAACTGGGGTTAATTAGGATGTGTTAAAATAGCCGAGGCCTGGCTTCAGCTCAACCTTAAGATGCTTTTGGCATGAACTGCTGGAATTCAGAGGTGCTGGCTGCACAATATTAGAGACGGCTTCACCTGATGCTGCACATGATTACTATTCTATTACAATTCATCAAATTAACCCAGCCATTATTTAGTTAGAATAAATTAATCAGCGGAGATGATCTTTGACCTGTTTCATTATTAACACTTGGCGATAATGATGTTGCAGAGGTTGTCCATGCAGGGCCACAAGGCAGATGGATGTAAAAATGTAATTCAGGTGAATTTTTAAGCCGTCCCTGATTTATCTTATTCAACCTTTTCTGTCAATTCCAGATACTAAACACAATGTTTTCATAGCTCTAACTAAATTCTTTGAATAAACCTCCTACTGTTTGTCTGCTAGTGTCCAAGACTTTTACCGTTAAATTTACTTTACAAACTCACAAGTTGAATCCTGCAGTGAGACATGATGTAAGCGAAGAGCATCATTTAGATTCAGCGACACGATTGTGAAAACATAAATAGTTTAATAGCTTTATAACTGACAGCTTTTATTGCACATGTACCACTAACAGCTAATCACACTGCCAAAGAACAGCAAGTGGCCTCAGGAGGAAAAATACATGTGAGTAAAATACAGCAAAATAAATAGCTTGTTTTTTTTTCTTCTTTCTTTCATTTTTAGAATAATAAAGCAGCTCTTCTGGTTTAAGTATAGAACAGCTGAAAAAGTCACATATTCAAATCTGGCACAAACACAAAGGAGTGTGTTTTTTTTTTTTAGTTTTAAAGCACTTTAAAACCATCCCTATGCTACATCACATTGCTCCCCGATTATCTAGACTAAAAAGTTATTCCTTTACAGTGCAAAATATGTAGTAGGATTGTGTAAATATCTATAGAAACATTTCTCCAGTCAACTGGCAAAAAAAAAACTAAACAACAGAAAAAAACACATTTGTACAAATGCATTTCAGTTAAAAGTGAGCTATCTAGTACATTCAGTTACAAACTTTAAAGGGTGAATCTGGTGGTATGCTATGTTTTTATGTTGTGAACAAAACCCATGAAAAGACCAACAATTAACTGATTCTGCTTACAGACTAACAAATATTGTCCTATTTGTGTTTCTGTCATTTTACCATCGCATGCTCTCGTATTATTAAAGTGAAACAAGAGTTGATATTTTGTGATGGGCTACATGAGGTCTTTTTTTAAAGAATACAGATGTATAAAAGCAGTTTTTGCATGTGTAAAGACCTTCTGGAGCATTTTCTGTGTTAAATCAAAAGAAGATCTCAGTCTTCACTCTTCCACTAAACTCTAATTTACATTATCCATGCCTCCTGGAGCTGAGAATATGCTGGTTTAATCCACAGGAGAGTTAATTAAACGAAGCACGCTTTGCAAATGACTCCAGTGTTACAACTTTGTGGTTTTACGGTGTTTGAGCTGAGTTGAAGGTGAGCAGGCACTTGGAGCGGCGGAGGTGGTTGGTGCAGAGAGAAGCGTCTAAGCCAGTGTAAGGCAGAAAGGGATTATTTTCATGAACAGAAACTTCAAAATGTGACACTTTGCTACAAAAAA
>NW_007578018.1:48869-53184 GCF_000690725.1 Stegastes partitus
AATGTGATGTCCATGCATAAGGTCTTAAGAGGTTACGCCTTTTTTTCCTTTTTAAATGAAGCACTTATCTCATTGAGGCCTTTGGTGGCAGACTGGTTAGACTGCACATCCCTAAAATGTAAACGTTACTATTTTGAAACCTGAACCTGTTTTGCAAGTCTTATCCTTTCTCCTCTCAGTTCGTCACTCAAATCAAGACAAAATTTAAAAAAAGAAAAAATACACCAAGTTGGGGAAGTTGGCAACACATTTTGCGTGGAACTTGTAGACAGTGGCAAAACTATAGACTATCACCAGACTTACCCTTTAATATTACGGTATAAATGTCAACTGCCTTTGGCTCCTGTAACTATAGTAGCTCTGAGAGAATTAGACAAAGTGCATCAATATCCAGTGACTGACATGACACTGCAAGTAATCTAACACAGTCGATACAGAACATGGCAATAATGTGCAGCAGTTGAGTCTCCGCCTCTGAGTCCATTATCCAGTCTTTTCTCTTAACTGCCTATCAGGTTCTGTCACAGCAGTGTGGCTGGATCAGCTCATGTGGATGTGCCAAAACTATAAAGAGGTTGGTACAGTACCAAAGGCCACTTTTTACATGTCTCTCGACGTGAGGAGGGAAACGTCTCCGGCTGTGTGGTCCTTCAGTTTGAGATGAACTGAACCCATGGCTAAGTTCGATGAAATTGATCTGTGTGTGCATCTTTGTGTGGTTTGTTGTCAGTGATGAATCACAGATCCCTTGTTTACCGATACCGTCGTCCGTCAGGTCAACATCTCCACATTGTTGCTCTCTATCTGCCCTTCCCATTTCTCCTTCACCTTTTTTTTGCCTCTTTATCCTCCCTGTCATTTACTGTCTTTTCATTCGTCTCCACCCACCGTCTTCTTTATTTCTGCTGTTTCTTTGCCCTCCACCCACCATGTGTCCCCTCTTTCTGCTCTCTTTTCCCTCGCTAACAATATCCAGTCCTCTCTCTCTCTCTCTCGCTCTAAATCCTGTCTCCTCCACCCACTGTCTTTCAAGAGGCAACCTTTTATTTTTGGCCTGGACTGTAGTGTGTATCTGTCATGTCCTGCGTTTGCCATTAGCTGATCCTCTGGAGACAGTAGTCATTCTCGGTGTCTAAAGAGCTGTTATGGCCAGACGAAGGGTACAGGTCACGGCGGAGCAGCCTGTTGACGACAGTAACCAGGACTTTCCTGTACTGCTGACGTAGGAGGGAGTAGGCAAAGGGGTCGGACGCAGCCTTGCTGTATGTCAGGCACTTACTGATGATTCCCCAGTGGCGGTTGACGTCCACAAAGGGAAGAAGCTCAGCCAACCTGATGGGGTGTGAGAAGAAACATGACTAAACAAAGTACATTTTAGTTAAGGTGACTTATGTGATGCTATCGATCAGGTAAAACTGAACCTAAGTCAAAAATGAGGACAGGTGTGTGTTTTTAAATTCCTTTTTCTTTTGGGAGTTTAGTGATTTTTTTTTTGGTTTGTTTTACAACTTTTACCAAAAGTTTTTATGTTTAAATTCTTTATGCTCCTCTCAAGTGTTGGTTTTAAAATAAATAGAAAATATGGAAGATTTCAAACATCTTAAATAAAAAAAACAAATCAAATAAGGAAAAATAAATTTTTAAAAATGTTTTCTTTTTATGTATAGATTCACTATATCACAATTAAATGAAGCAAATGTTTTAAAAGGATGCTTAGCCTGGTTAGCTTTTGATATTAAGAACAGATTTCATTGTCTATCAATTAGGAATTCTGGATACCACACTTTAAAAAAAAAACAAAAAAAAAGTAAAGAAATTACATTTTCCAAGGAAATGAATTTAATCGTAAATATTTCACTTTGTTTCTTTGCTACTGTTTTATTTCTAAGTCCCACTTATATAGGAATAAATGTGTACCAAGTCATCACAGATATTCTGGTATTTTAAGGAAGATGCAGTTTTTTTTATGTGGAGGTGAAAATCTATTGAAATGTTTTGATTTAACATTTTTGGAACACTGGGAGGGCTGCAATCATACAGTTCAGCGCCCTTCCTACAGTTTCCATACAGTGTCCTATTTTCTGCTCATTAACAAAGCGAAACAAACAAAAGCATCAGATTATCACAGAAGTAAAGAATATTTCAGTTTTATCATCAGCGAAGTACAACAGAAACATATGTGGAAAAATGATCAGATAATCTGGTTTCTCTTTGAGTTGGTTTGCTTCTTGTTCATATGTCATCTTTCCTCCCTTCCATGTGTGCACCACAAATGTCAATCTGATCATCACCACCACATCTCTGAAGCATTTTCTCTCTGAGAGCCACATTTGGTTGTCTGTGCTGTGTTGTCCGGCACTCGATGGTGTGTGTTCAAGTGGAAGCAGCATGGCAACCTGCATATGTACAAGCAGCACAGGTGACTAATGAGCCATCTAGTGGTTAAGAGACATGACCTATAAAATTATAAGTATGATCGAGGGACAAACAGTAATGTTATTGTACATTCCAGTGTGATGAGTCTGGATGGAGAGATGTTCAGGCTAAATGTATTTTATCACTCCCAAGGCGATTGCTCTAACTGTATTATTAGACATAAGGGTCATGGGTTGTTTGGCTGTGGGACAAAAGTTTTACAGTAAATGAAATGATGTATGAGCTACTGCCAGTTTGACTTACCTTGTGATTACATAAGGAGCAAAGCAGATGATGAATGACCCGATGAAGATGCTGATCTTCTTTGTGGCTCTCTGCTTTCTCCTCTTTTGCTCGGCTAAGCATCTTTGTTTCACGCTGAAAACAACAAAGGACATTTACAAAAATATGCCTCATACATCAAAATGGCTATTTAAAGAAGGAGGAGGAGGACATGAGATGGACTACCTTGGATGAATGTCGACCAGCAGAAAAAGAGTCTGCATGGTGATAATGTCAATCCTTTTGCAGTGAAACCTGGCGACTTTCAACACCTTCAAGTAGGTGAAACACAAGATGAGAAGCGAGAGCATGAAACTGGTGGCGTGGAAAACGATAGTGAAGACTGTAAACTTAATCCTGTCGCTGCCCTCCTCGCTGGGCTGCAAAGTGCACGACGCGTAAACGTCGCTGTAGTCGACCCAGGAGAAGAGCAGCGCCGTCAGGGAGAAGGTGAAGGAGTGCAGCCAGGAGTAGCACACCATGATCACAGCGTCCTTGTAGCGCATTTTAGTGGCGTAACTGAGCGGGAAGACCACCGCTATCCACCGGTCTATGCTGAGGGCTGCCATGCTCAGCATCGTGTTGGCGGTCAGGAAAGTCTCCAGAAAGCTCACCGCGTGACAAACGCAATCTCCAAAGGGCTGCTGCTTCCTGATAATCCCCACCAAAGTGGCCGGCATGTTCAAAACAGTGATGAGTATGTTGCAGAAGGACAAGTTCATGGTGAAAACACCCGGAACCTGTCGGCGTATCTCGGTGCTGTGGACGAAACATAGCAGCACCAACAAGTTTGACAACAGCGAGATGACCGCGACCACGACGATGAACAAAGCGAAAATAATTTCAGCAAAGTCCATGTCTTATTCCAGAAAGTCCACTCTCGGGTAGCCTGCGCCTGTAGAAGGTATTAAGCACTTCAAATCAAACATGATCACCCGTCGCTCATCTCTCCAGCACATCCAGAAAGAATTCATTCTCGTGCATCCCCGCGCCGCCGAACCTCTCCAATTTCCCGGAGCGCTATCCAGAGTGCTGAAGCGAGCAGCCGCCTCTCCTCCTCAAACATTATTTTCCGTTAACATCCGTCAAGTTTAGCTTTGCCAAAGTGAACCAAGGCGCATGTGGCCTGCCTTTTTTTTCCTTTCAGCAACTAAGACCATTTGAACAGTGTGCAGGCGGCCCACACATCAGATCAGGGAAGAGGACTGAGGGGCACCGGGGTGGAGGAGCAGCGTGCCTATTGAATTGAATGACAGTTTTACATAACAGCAGACAGCCGGAGACGTGGTGTACATCCAAACTCACACGTTATTTCCGACATTTTTTGGAGCATTTTGTGAGATTTTCCATCTGTTGATGCGTAAAAGTTGTGCGCAAAACACAAATCGGTCATCCCGCATAAGCTATCACATTCACGTGCGTTTTTTTTCTTGCCTTGATCACTCCTTGCTCGAAAACGTGAATCTAAAGTGGAAAAGGGCGCAGAGAAACCCAGGGATTTGCCCCTGGATAATTGGAGACACGTCTGCCGTGACCAAATGGCACCAGGTGCACACGCTCGCCGGGGAGACGCGAAGCAAATAGATCCTTTTCCTGTAATGAATTATTTATAGGTCCG
>NW_007578018.1:53507-58837 GCF_000690725.1 Stegastes partitus
TAGAAAGATAATTTGAGCTCCAATAATCTTACACAGTCCAATATTTCATCTTCCCTTGAAAAAAATGTGGAAAAAATTAATTTAAAGAAAGTTCACTCATTAGATTTCACAGGACTGGAAAGTGATTTGCAAAAACCTTTGTTATTTTTCCACAAACTATGAGAAAATCACTATTAGAGCTCTACCTGCACGGCCTCAGTGTCTAAAAAGTAACAGTAATATTCTTATTCATTTATATTTACTGTATTAATCAATTATAATTACGAAGGAGTTGTTTCTTGGCTACTTTCTTTTTTTAATGTAGGGATATTGCTCTAAATATCGGTAGCCCATTAGTAAATACTCCCCTCCTATCTTATCTGCAGTTTTACAGCATGTCCACTACCAGCCACAACACTGAAACCACCTGTCTAGTATTGGTCCTCCTCATGCTGCCACACAGCTTTGACCTGCATGTCATGGAAACGGGACCTCAATTCGATTAGGATCTGGTGACTTTCAAAACTGGGTCAACACCTTGAGATTTTTTTGAGTAGTAGCTGTTTATAGTGGGCGCTTCATCACTGCCATCGGGGAGCTGCCATTACTATGAAGGGATTGTGCTTTAATGTTTCAATGTCACAGCAACATCCACATAAATGCAAGGATCCAAGGTTTCCCAGCAGAACACTGTAGGATTGTAAATAAAATGATGGATGTTATTCACTTCACCTGTCAGTTTAATTGGTATATCGCAACAAGTCGTTAATAAGGGGTCGCAAGTTTCTCACTTTCTGAATAGACATCTTGTCAGGAGCTGTAAATATTTATGTTGACAATAAATACATTTTAATGGACATGATTTGCAAGCCTAGAGGTGGTCGGATACAAAAAGAGGTAAACACCAGCAAAAAGTTGCTCTTGTTGTGGATTGTAGCTGATATACATAGATTTAGTTACATTATTAAATTAATAAAACCATTCGTAATAATCTTGCTTTTTTTTTTTAATGGCAGCTTGTTTGAAAATGGTAAGAACCACATGACGCTGTTTTTTTCCCAACGTGGCAACTCAAAACTTGCTTATGTTCCAACCAATTTACAGTTGATGTATAAGACATTAGTAAATAACTTATTACCTACTATTAAAACCACAACTTAAAAGAGATATTAAGCTCTACCTAAAGACTGATCCAACTGGTCCACATGTATAAATCATTAGTTAATGATTTATGAATCATTAATAAAGCCCCTAGTTGCCTCTTTGAATCCCTTTATACGGGCTGCTTTGTTATAAAGCAGTGCTCCACATACATATTCATGTTGACTTTGTTAATCCTTCCATTTGTTTTTTTAGACTAAAAACCTGCACCTTACATATAATATGACTAACAACGTGCTTATACTGATGTTCTTGTGAAAGAAATTAGAAAAGAGTTGCATTTTAAAAACAAATCAGCTGGAATCATTTGTACCGGGCACTGCTCAGTCATGGCAAATATAAGATTCTAAGTGTTCAAATGGTATTCAATCCGAGCTGGAGTAACGTATTGTAGCCATCAGCAGAAGTACACTTCAGAAACGCCAGTGCTTGTTACTGAGTCATGCCCAGTTCTTTAGAAGCTTGTGTAGACAGTGACTCACTGGGGTCAGACACAGCCTGCAGGGGTATTGTATATCTTTTTTCGATTTCATTTGCTTCATACTCCCACTTGTTATGAGTCTTGTGCTGGGCTTGTGCCTGAATCCCCATTCCCTCCAATTACTGTTTTTTTGTTTTTGTTTTTTTTGAGGAGTGTTACAATATCAGAGAGATCACTTTACTCAGGGCCTTGTACATAGCAATCACAGTTGAGCAAAGTGATTAGGTGAGTCATTATTAAATGCAGTTGAGGAGAACCCGGAGGCAAACTGTGTGAGAAATGACTGACTCCTAAAGGAACCACCACCACCAAGGCAGCTGATGGTTTGGTGTACTGTATTCCAGCTGTAATGATGCTACTACAGCACTGAGTGTGCAGGTGTCAGCTGTGCCGGAGTCAGAAAGTCAGGGAGACAAAGCAGCGGTGGGTGATGTCGATTCCCTACAAATAAGAGATCAAATGCCTGGGAGAGAGCTACAGCTGGGCTCCCGGGGGAGAAGTGCAAAGCTATTTATAGGTGTGATGGGGTGTCACCTCCAATATAACTCCCAGCGCCGGTGTATTACCTAACTGATGTATCAGAGTAAAGCACTGTACATAGCTTTAGAGCCACAAATGAGATTGCTTTTAGAGAATGCTTTTAGTGTGTTGCGCGATCATCCACTGCAGTTTCGGGTATCCTCCAAAATGCTTTGAGGTCCTGCAGGAGTTTAAAAAAAAAATACATTCAAACGCTGCTAATCCAACAATAAACTAAACAGAATTTAGACGCCACACTAATCCTTAGTTCTGAGGTTGTTCAAAATACATTATGAGGCAAGGTCAAGCACAGAAAAAAGTAATGAATTAGAGTAAACCCTTGGAGATAAGATGAGTTAAACATGCACAGAATAGCTTCTGCCTTGCACAGGAGTTAGTCAACTCATCTACAGTTATACAATAGTATAGCAGGGGGCAGATTATACAAGATCTTTGTCTGGTCACTGCGTCAGATCAGGTGATTATCGAGACTTATGTTTGGTCTGTGCTCTTGACATTGATTGGTGTCGTCCTCACCGCAAGAAGGATATGCCAGCAACCAGCTACAGGCACAAAGAATGTAAACAGACAACGGTCCGTAGCAGAGTATCCGATGCCATCTGTCTATTGTCCTTCCTATCTGTCACGTCGGTGTTGCGTGCATCACAATGCTTTGGGCACCTATTGGTTACCATATTAAGTAGGGATGCAAATTTTAAACAATCAATCAATGCATCGTTAAAATTAATGAAATAACCTGGAAGCTTTTACCAAATTCCACTTAACAACACTTAACATTTAAAATAAGTAAACACCAGGTTTGTTGAATCATAAATGAAACAACAAAACATAATGATTTCATTCTTCAACTGGCCTCATAAAATCTAATGTATTCAACAAATAATCATTAACATACCCTGTAAGCAGGTAAAAACATTCTGACATGCTAGTGAACAAACACCGTCGCCCCACCTTTATCAGTTCAGGATATCTGTCAGCTCTTACTATCACCTCGACAAATGTATTCAGTGCAGAGAATCACTGATGCACTTCATCACTTTAGTTGGAATGTTGTTGAACACATGTAATCAGAGTCCTGCTGCTCCTGAACATTGCCGCAGCTATCAGCTACAGCTGCTCCCAGCTGATAGACACTCAGCTGGCGTCCTGTGTGGGTCAAAATCCATGTTTAGCGTTTGCACCGGGTAGCTAGCTAAAGCAGACAGCCGCTGGACTACTTTTTCACATCTTGATGCTGCAGATTTCATTTGCACAACAAGGAGGTGAACTTGTTTTACGCAACCCTTATGGAAGATTACCATTTTAATGAACAGTAAGAGGCCCCGCCTGGTGGTGCAACCAGGTACTACAGCGAATCTCCAACACAATAAACGACCTGCGTGTAAAAACATTTCTACAGGTCTTTAATCTATTATATTAGTTAGTGAGAGACTTCCTGTTGTGATGGTAAATAAGGTTAAGCTTAACTGGGTCTGTCAGTTGATCCAATCTTGCACCTGCTTTTGTCAGGAAGTTGTGAGGTGACTTATTGGATGTCATCAACTATGACACTCTTTATAATATAAAACTATCAGTCGGTACTAATTTTTAATGCCTATTCAAGTTGAACTATTTTCATGCCGATATCATATAATCCCAGCCACATTAGCTGCTCATTACATCTGTATATAGGTACAGTGGTACCTTCAGCTAAAAGCTAACATTAGCACACTCACAACGACCACAATAATATTGATAGCTGTACTGTTTGTTAATTTAGCATTCTACTATGCCATCAGAGTAACTGAATATACTGACCTAGCACATAGGAGTGTGCAGGTTGCAGTTTTAACCACTTATTTTATTTAAATCAGTTTAAAATTAACAATATGTAGTTTTTTGTTTTTTAAAAAATACAATAAGTAGAGTTGAGTATGAATGCTTCCATTTTCCCATTCTCTGAGTCATTTTGAATCTCTTCAGGTTTGACTTTCCTACAACTCAAGTCAATCAATGAATAGAGTAATATTTGATTAATCATGTCAAGTCATATAAAATTCTTCTCTGCTCTTCTCTGTTTTGTGTCTTGAAAAGGAATCCTAAATCTTGACTAGACTGAATGTCTTTGGGGTTCAGACTGTTGGCAGGACAATAGTCTGACTCACCGGATGTAGGATGCAGGTATAAGCTACCAATCTTTTTAATTGCCTTTGTCCTTCCCACCGTTGTCTGTGTTTTACTGTTTTCTTCACGGCAGGGAAACAGCCGAACAACCAAAGTTTTGCAGAGGATTTGAGTCACGCAGAAAGGCAGCCCTGCTAATTTTTGCAAGCTAGTACAATTTTTTTTCCCACAGAATCATCTCTTTTTACTAATTATACATCTGAGATTCCTTACTCTGAGTCATCTTCTCACACCTTAGTGCTTTCCACCATGGATGCAAGTGGGTGAGGCGAGGAAGAAACACAAGGAGAGAGGAGTCAAGGCAACAGGTATTTAACAAAATAAGCTATCCTCACCTTGGAGCTGTTGTTTTATAGTGCTGTTAATTAAATATGACAGGTGGCACAGCTGTACCACCTGTCCGCTGTTATTTTTATAACCTACCACTGTATTTTATGATCTCTGTCAGATGGCAGTGGTCGGAATGTAATCAGTATGTGTCATGAAGAAATCCTAAGGGTCTGCTGGAAGGGGTCCCTGGAAGCAGACAGCAGGGAGGTAATGAGCGGCCAGAGGGGCTGCATCCACAGTCGTCACAGAAGAAAAAAAAACTGTGTACAGGAGGAATTTGGAGAGGCTATGGAGAAAACCTTTTGGTCAACCTTAGTGAAGCGAGGTGGGAACTGCTGATCAGAACTAGGGTTATTGTCAGGTGGTGGACGGAGCACTTTGAGGAACTTCTAAACCTGGAGTGTGAGGATTCTGGTGAAGCTTGGTCCACATCTGTGGTAGAAGTCGCTGAGATGGTTAAGAGTTGGGTAAAAATGGATGGATGGATGGACGGACGATTGATGGACGGACGGACGGATGGATGGATGGATGGACGGATGGATGGATGGACGGACGATTGATGGACGGACGGACGGATGGATGGATGGATGGATGGACGGATGGCTGGATGGATGGATGGATGGATGGATGGATGGATGGATGGACGGACGGACGGACGGATGGATGGACGGACGAT
>NW_007578018.1:59058-63427 GCF_000690725.1 Stegastes partitus
GGACGGATGGATGGATGGATGGAGATGAGCCTATAGTGTTGTGCAGTCAAACCATTATACAGAATGGGTTACCTAAGCAAGGCTAGTTGGACAAAAAAGCAACTGTATTCTTTAAGTTGTTTCATTTTTAAAAATATGTTCTAATATTCTGCAGAGTAGAGATCCATTAGTAAACATATTGAAAAGAATAAAGATATCTAAATGCAGAGAATAAAACCAGCTTAAAAAGTTGCAAGAAAGATTGTTATGTCTGGCATGCGTGTTATATTCATACCAAAATTTAACCAGGAGGAATTTTCCGTTCACAAATAGAGTGACACAATGAATCTTTTTACAGTAAAAGTAAGACTGGAAAAAATGTGATCTTTGCAAGCACCTCAAAACCTCAGCCTTTTAACAAAGAATTCTCTGAAAGCTTTCAAATATCCATTGTACACCAGTCTCTTATGTAACAGTGTCTGACCTTCATTCAAACCTACATCCAGATCACCTTTAGGCAATAAGAGAAATGCTTTAGATGTTCAGAACAAAAGTGTGATCTCAGCACAGCGGTGAAATCCCCCCTGCGGCTCTACAGGTACTTGGAATGTCACTTGGATCTTGTACCTGCGCTGCGCCTTTTTAGATTCACTGCCTTTACAGCATCCCAAGAGCATGGAGCGGAGCCTGGAGACAGGAAGAAGAAGAAGGGGGAGAATCTCAGGTCATGCATTAGGTAACATGGCGGCTGGTGCGTCTTGTCTCAGAGTCAAAGATACAGTCGTGGGTAACATGATGCCTTTGGACAAGCAGGTTTATGGAATACAGTCTCAAGCAGTGAACAGATCTCTGGTACAATTCTACTGTCTGCCTCTTGGCTACTAAGATACTCAGATTGAATTAGTTGTTTTAAACATCTTAACCTAAACATAAATTACTTTTAGTATAACTGTTACTTATATGTGTGGTATTATTGGGTGGCTAACGTGAGGGAAAATCATACCCAAAGAACATTTTCAAAACAGTCTTTTCAGAAATATCTCTATTTTAAGATGACTGAACTTCCACTTGTTTCTCCTAAATACTGCACATGCACACAGTCATCATAAATTTAAAGGAAACATGAATAACAACATGCAATATCCCCTTTTTAGTATATTGATGATCAATACTTACTACAATACTATTCATATTTAGAAATATTTGTTTATATTACACTGGTTGTTTGCACTGTTTCACAACATGTATATATATTTGCATTTGCACGGTCTATTATTTTTATATCTGGACTTGCACTATTCTTTTATGTGTGTATTTTTATACTTATGTTTGCCCTGTTTTTATATGTAAACCTTTCTGTCGATGATGTGTGTGTCTCTGTGTGTACTGCTGCTGTGAATTTCTCCACTGTGAGATAAATAAAGGCACATCTTCTCCTATCTTAAAACCTTAATCCAAGCTTTTGCACATCACATTCAAACTATGGCACCTATTTGGGAATGCAATAGGGTTTATCCTTTTGGGGAAAAAAGTAGTAGATCACATAGGGACAGCAAAACTATACCAAAATCACCAAGGTTATGTTTGTTGGGGGATAAGTCAGTAGTGCCAGGAATAACAAAATGTGAATATGTGGTTGTAAAGGTGGGGGCAATTACAGCAGCACGGGTAATTTTGAGCGTGTGGAAGGATCCTGCTCCTCCTGAGTTTAACAGGTGGAAAGAAAATATATTTAAAATTGTCTCATACGAAAAATGATTGGCCAGGATGAATGATGACATGGATAACTTTGATCAATCCTGGGGATTCTCAGATCATAGCCTAATCACTCAAGCGTATAGGGTGAATACAAAGAATGTGCGTTTTTTTGTTTTTCTTTCTTTTTTTGTGTGTTTTAGTTTCTCTCATACAGGTACAGGCAATTTGTAAATTATGTTACGAGCCCAAATAGAGTGTGTAATGTAAGTCGAGTGTAATGTTTAATGCTGTCTGTTCAAACAAAAAGTTATAAAAATAAATAAAAACTTGAATTACAAAAAAAAAACAAAAAACTATGGCACACAGAGATCGAAAACACAGAAAATTAACAAAAGTCGTACAGTGCTCACTGGGACAGGAAGTATCATGAAGGGTAGATGTCACAGTCAGTGGTTAAACTCTGAAGACCCAAGAAATACCAACTGCTCATCCAAACAAGCTCTACATAGTCCTCACCACTACACCTGCCATGACTGAAGCAGATGGAATGTTGCTAAAATATGCAAAGAAGCAACACACCTATAGACTGAGATTTCTTACATTTTGCTTTCCTTCTATTAGTAACGTATGTAAGATCTTAGAAGTGAGTCAATTCTGAAAACAGATCAAATACAGAGCAATTTGATTGCTGAGACAAATTTCTAATCTTGCACAGAATCATTTCTAATCCAGTCAAGTTTTCTTTTGAATCTCACTGTTAGCTAATTACTTGATGTTGGGACTGGGATCAGGCTCAGATGAGAGGAAGGCAATTTCTGAGCTGCTGAATTTAGGAAACATGAGAAAATGGCCAGAATCTCATTGATGTTAAATTAGGTTTAGTTATGTCTGGGACAAATAGGACTAAAAAGAGATTTTAATTTGGATGTTATTTTCTGCTGGGTACATTGAGAAACACACATTCTTTTTGTCTCATTTTCTGGGTTTGTTCGCAATAAAAAAATACATGAAATAGCACAGCTTGGTTGATCCTTTCAGCCTTGATTGTACTCACTTAAAAAACTTTAACACTAATAAGGGATATTATCCTTAACAGTTCCGAGTTGCAACTGTATTAAAACGCGACCTCAGGTGAGCTTCTGTTCTTAACAAGTTGAATTTCATTTCATAAAATGAATTTAATTTGACCTGCAGCTGCACAGAAGGCACAACATCAAACTAAAATACATTGTAAGACCGAAAATGGACGAACACATGCAAAACCAGCAGCGTGCTTCTAATTCATCAGCTTGTCTTTTTTGCTCAGTTGCCTCCAGGTGTGCATATAAATAGCTTAGTAAGTCTGCAGGTTTGCTGTGAGCATGAGATCAATACAGTGTGGTTACTTGACCTCTGATCCCTGTATTTTCACGCTGAATATAGCTATAGCGCAACAATGAAATCGTGTTCCTTCACTACAAACAACACGGTCTAAATAGTATATTTTAGGAAGAACACTGTGCAAATTGAAATATTTCGCAGACGTTTATTCTGAGAAGCCGACATTAGTTATGATGTTAAGACAGCAACACCAGAGATGATTTAACCTCACATTCATCAAACTGTGGCTTGAGGCTCTAGTTTCTAGTGGAGGTTATTAGATATTAGGGCTCACAATCTGCATCATCTCTTAACTTTTTTAGACCAAAAAAAACAGAACTACTTTTTTCTATTTTATGTAAATTCTCTGACAAAAGAAGGAGGTAGATTGATTGCTTCTTTTGGTTATTTGCATATTGTAAGTTGACTATTGTTTTACCTGCTTGTCACTTGTAACTAAAAAACTGCGTCCTTAGTTTGTAGTTGAGGGATGTTTTTAACGCAATATCACATACTATATTTCAGCTGGTTATGTTTGTTCATACTGACCATAGGCCGGATCACACTGAGTATAAAGATTAAGATACAAATAGGGTAAGAAACAAGGTCAAAAGTTGTTAACCTTTAAAAGGCTGCCGTGCTGATATTCAGATTCCAATGATCCATCATGCACAAATCAATATTTGATCCTAAGGTCACCTATACTTAAAAAAAAATTAACTGTCAACCAGCAACCAGCAACCCATTCATCTTCAAGCAACATACGTTTTTCACCTATAGGTGTAATAATCATATTCAATTTTAACAAACATGTCCTGCAAACACACACACAAGCTATATTTTGTATATTTTATCTTTACCAGTGCTGCCTGCTGGGACGGAGCCAGTGTGGATAAAAAAGATGTAGGCGTGCTGTGAATGACAGCTCAGGATTGTGTTTACAGGGTTAGTAGTGGTGTGACAGATGGGCCTCCTCCACACTTCTCAGCATATGACAACATACCTGAAGCACCACACAGAAACAAGACCGAACTCGAACCACACAAATCCGCCGCGTGTTCTCCTTTATGATGACTGGCGGCGACAGCGTATGGTGTTTACAATGTGTTGCACCTTCAGAAAAGACATAGAACCTCAAAACACGCTACATGTCACATTTTTATATCTAAGAAGATAACCCATCAGGTTCTCTTTACTTCTCATCATTAGTCACAGGTGGTTTAGTCTGTTTTTTTTCTTGTTTAAATGTATCCTTGCAAACTCGTTTCTTTGAAATACTCTTGATTCACATTTCTTCTCCTTTGTTATGCAAACAAATGCGATTGAATTGGAG
>NW_007578018.1:64714-65799 GCF_000690725.1 Stegastes partitus
ATATGGGGCGACATTTGTGCAAAAGTTGTTGGGAAGATGAGATTTACCGATGGCTGCTTGGATGCCTATGGAAGATACTGACTGACAACTCTTGGTCTCTAGAAGCTTGGCAGAGGATTTAAAGTACTCTGCTGAAATAACACAAGAGTTTGTCAAGAAGAAAGAAAAAGTTAGAACAATGACTGACCTACCTGTATGTCCACACCTCTGGAGTATAAATTTGGTCTGAAGAATGGCAAACAACTTCGCAGAAATGTGCGCAACACTGCTGTCCTCCATGCTGAGCTGTCATCAAACAGAAAGTATTGAAAAAGATTTGAATCTTAGTAATGAAAGAAGTTCCTATGGGCCTATGTATTTAATTCAGTAAATCCAATTTGTTACTTTACAATAAAAGCAAATACTTTACTGTTCAAGATAATATAGTTATTGCAAGGTGACTTTTCATAATTAGATTTTTAAATGACATTGCACAGGGGTGTACTCACCTCCGTTGAACACTGTATAATTCATCTAATACATCATTGATTTGACATATGATCAATAAGTTATGAAAAACAGTGCCAAACAGGAACATGATACAGCAGTAGCATGCATTTTCTCCAGGCAGTGCTTGTGTAATTTCTTTCTTCGCTGCTCTACACACAGTCAGAAGCAAATATGACTGACTGATTATGATTCAATAACAGTCTCATTCTGTTCAGGCTCAAGTCCACAAAACATGTTTATCGAATCCAGTGCGCTGGCTGTGGGGAAAAAAAAAAAAGTCTTGCAACAGAAGCCTTTTTAGCACCTGTGTTTTTATTGTGTATCCCCAGACATCTGATATGATATGTTATTGAAAATTGAGGCTCAGCACTGCTGGTTGGCAAACAAAAGGAGCATGAAATAGCTTTCATGAGTACTGTGCAGCTGCCACAGGTGAAGCAGGAAGACTTGTGATGAGTCATGTTCCCATAGCAACACCTCAGTCTGAGAAGTTATCACACCATCTCTCGCAGCACATGCTCTCATTGTGGATGTAAATATCATTTACATGGGGGCTGTTATTGCTGTTGAAGGAGTAATGCCTTTATTATGTCTTG
>NW_007578018.1:66749-77286 GCF_000690725.1 Stegastes partitus
TTTTTTTTTTTACAGTCAGGGTGTAATAAACAACCCAGTCCTTTAGTAATGATGCAGACAATAGGCCTGCTCTCTAAGATTAGTGTGCATATGAAAGCTTTGACTTTAACGGCGATGATATATTACCAAAGTGAAACACTGGCTTCTGTTTAAGCTATCTGTAAGTTATCCAAAGAATATTTGTAGAGAAAAAGTTCAAGGAAATCAGCCCTTGAACTTAAATGATTATAGTCGTCATTTATAAATTGCTGACTTGGGAAATAGTTATAAATAAATCTTGATTTGCGAGCTTTTCCCAGTTTTCAAACACCATCTCAGGGGATATTTGTCACAGAGATTATTCAGCAGTCGTTACGTGATCTGTTATCACATGACCAGAAGTGAAAACTGAATCATCTCTGTGATAGCTCAGCAAACTATGAAAACTAAAGGTGTAGTGCCTATAAAAGGTATTCAATTATTTTTCTAGTTATACTATATGAACTTAATTTGGTTTACTTGACAAGAATTTGCAAAACAGACTCTTTCATGTTAAATTAAAAACAGATTTCTCAAAGTGATGCCAATTAATTAACAATATAAAACGAGGGATTGCATTGGTATTTACTCCCATCAAAGTTAATTTAACTCTGGTGACGCCACACAGCTGAAGAGATCATATGAGTGAAGTGAATGCGTCTCAAGTAACCGTAGTATGAACACACCTGTATTGCACTGAAGCGCCATTCACTGGTGAATTAATGCTCCCGGCTATAACGACACCATGAAGACAAAAGAACACTCCGAGCAACTATGTTAAAGGGTTATTGAGAAGCATAAGTCAAGTGATGGATACAAGAACACTCTAAGTCACCGACTATCCCGTGGAGTATAATTAAATCTGTTATTAAGACCTAAAAGGAATATGGCGCATGCGTAAATCTGCCTAGGAGACTAGTGAAGGAGGCCACCAAGACACCCATGACTCCTCTGAAGGAGGTACAAGCTTCAGCAGCAGATATGCAAGAAACAGCTGCTGCTTGAGTTCTTACTTGTCAGACAGAGTTATGAGAGAGTGGCAAAGAGAAATGTGTAGGGAGATCCTGGGGGATAACCTGATGAGAAGATTTGTTTTTAGCAAGACAATTACCTGAAATATACAGTCAAAGCTACACAGACATGGTTTAAAGAAAGCAAGGTGAATATTTGGCCGAGTCCGCGCCCAATCAAACTGAGAACTTGGGGCTTGTTCACTCTTGATTCCTGCACAACCTGACAGAGCGTTAGCAGTTACGCAAAGAAGAAAAGGGTAAAATTGCAAAGTCTAGATGGCTAACGGAGATCAATCCACATAGGCTCAATGCTATAAAGATCCATCTACTAAATATTGATTCGAAGGGAGTGAACACTCAATTTAAGTTTAATACCTTTAAACAATTGAACAAATCAGTTTTTATACTTTGACATGAAAGAGTCTTTTTTTGTGAACTCTTTTCATAAAAGGCAAATTGTATCAACAATATTAAAAAGCAGTGAAAGGAGAAAACTTCTGTTGGAGATGACTATAGGAACTATGCTAAGTAGAATTTGAGTGAAATTTTGCGAACACCTAAAAAATTCTCTGTCTTGATTGGTTCTGTAACTCTATTCAGGATTGTTGGGGTCTTCTGGACCCCAGGCGATTTGGTTTAGGTGACAGGTGTTGTTTTTTTTTTTTTAAATATAAAAAGAGGAACATTTGTCATGCATTTGGAACCAATAATACATCAACTTATAAGAAACTTTATTTAACGTAGTGTAAAAGTCTCCCAACAAATATTTTGCATATATTCTTTCTTGGGGTCCAGACGACCCTCAACATATGGCAACATGAAAGTCCTGAATAGGGTTCATTAAGTTCTGGTTACTTAAATGATAATTTATCTAATTTAGCCACCTTTTTTTTTTTTTTTTTTGTCAAATGCAATTTTTAGGTTTAATTATTTTTATTTTTATTATTCATCCACAATTTGCACACATTCTGAAATGAACTGGATGCACCTGTAGAAGACACTCGTAAGAACTGTCAATGAACAAAATGTGCTTTCAGACAGTAAACAAAGCAGATTTCATTTTAGCACACATCACTTCAGCAGAGGTGAAGTTTCTCCTTCTGGTTTCCTGCAGCGGGTACAGAATGTTCTAGTGCAGCTTTTTAAATAATCCATCACTCTGTCCAATAATAAGCCCGTGACTGTCATCCATAGCGAAATCCACACAGTTTAATGACCCCCTGCAATTACACTGTACCATTACGCCATTACATTGTGACATAGATGGATTTTATTGTGTGCATTTGACTAAAAAGGATGAATTTTCCTTGTTGTTCATCACTGTTGTTGGATGGAAACAACATGCTTCCAAACAGACACATGTTGAACCTAAGAAAACTATACAATGTGGAAGTAGTTTATGAATCTTTTATTTGTGAAATTTATTGAGATTCGGTACACTAGACTGCATATATAAAGAGGTTTTGTGCTCTTCAAACTTAAACACAAAAGCAAACATAAAAGGAATGGATTATTCTGACTGACCGGGTGAAGGTCGCATCATGTATTAGATCGCTATTGGTCGATTGTCTCTATTGGCATTCTCCCAACCCTTCCGTTTTTGCCGTTTTCTTCACCACGGGAAACAACAACAGCAACTACCGCACTGAAAATGAAACTGAAACAAAAGTTTTGCACAGGATTTGGTTCATGCTCCGCTTGTCTTTTGCAGAAGTCTCTACAATTTAATCAGAGTGCTCATCTCCCTGTGTAAAAACGTTCCTCCCCAAGTTTTCTAACCTTCATTATTTTGAGTGAGCACCAAAGCCGTATTCTTCCCTCACAATGACTGTGATTGGTTTAAGGAAATAAAAGCCAGAGCCCTTTTTAAACTATTCACAAATCTAGTGTGATGCAACGAGACCATTTTGTTCTACTGAATGGTCTGGCTGAGCGAGACGAGCAAAGGATTGAATAGTGCGTCTCCTCTAATGCAAGCTGTAAACATCATCATGTCTGGCTTATTATCTTAGTAGCAACCATGTTGCTTCTAATGCATGCACATTTCTATACATACAAGAATACATTTTGTGTGTTTACACATTACATTAAAAGCCTGGTTCATGAGTAACACCTTCAACGTGGAAACATTCCCATGTCTGGCCAAATCTGGTTTGATTTCATACATTTAGTGGTTTTATATATAAAGAATCTCCTTCACAAGAATCACAGCCCTCATGTAGTATTTACCCACTGTGCTGAAACTGTGCCCGAATGCTACTTTTCAGTGTAGGCTGGCATAGCGCCTCTGACATACTCTGGCCAAAGTCTTTATCTGGGGTATGTGTTACATCATTGAAACACACCAGTTCGGCTTTAGTCTAAGAGAACATTTTTGCCAACTCTTTTGTCAACTTAAAAGTGAAAAAGAGGGAATTCAAAAGCTTTGTCGCTACAGTTGACCGGGTTGTCCGATAATAGCAGTAATTATTACCGATGCCTCACTAAAATAGCATCTCCCAGTCTGTGCTCCGGTAGTCAGTCATTATCTACCAGTCTTATTGTTCAGTAATACACCACTCCTATCCTAGTGTTGCTGCCATGTTTAAAATGCTCCCTGGAAGTCCCATTGAGTAAATGGCACCATCTGCAACGAAAGATGATCCCTCAACTTGAACTAAATTTGGAGTAAAAGGAAGAAGCCAAATGTGACCGTGGGTGACAAATTCACAAAATATTGAACCCTGTAAATGTCAAACTAAATGACAAGCATGATCTTTGTTATGCTGCTAACCTTATGCACCTTCTTCAGTCTTGGAGACTGCCGGTTCTTTCACTGATAATTGCTGTTTGGTCTCTAAGTCAGACCAGTGGACTCAATCTGGTCACCAATGAGGATTCCTGATATGAAGGTTGGATCATGTTGGCACAGAATCTAGTGATTGCTTTCTATACAAGTTTGAGGTCCATGGGGAAGCTGCACATGAGGTGAAATGGGCTTCTACAAAGTGTTCCAAACATAAAAAGAACTTTGGGATCGGTATATCACTGCTTAAGATTACTCAAGAACAAACTTTATCATCTCTAAGACAGTAAGTTTATTACATTACTTTGCTGTTTTAATGGTTTGAGGAACTGAACAGCTGCAGAAGCCTGAAGCTGCTTGTCATTTTACACTTTCTGTACTAACAGTGAATAAATTATGAAATATAGAACTCCCTGTACCCCAAACTTTCGCCAAAGTAAATACACACAGTGTAAGTATTGGCTCATTACTTTCCCTACCTTTTATCTCTCTCTCCCTGCACACCCAGGTCTAAAGCTAAGTCCTAAATGATAGCAGTTTTTTTGTGCCTATTCATCTCACAGTCGCACCAGCCTCACTCAGTTATGTCTTTATCCCTTCACTGCAATCCATTGGTCTTAAGGACCAGATGCCCCCTGAACAGGCTGTATCCAATAACATCTGCTTCTACCACCCTTCAAGGCATTTTCCAGGCTTGGATGCCCTTAAAGTTGTTGGACTGCGGTGTAGTGACTCATGCTAAAAGTCACATGAGTCACCAAGGACCGAGCAAGAGAGTAGTCAATACATAATACACTCTGGGTCAAGACAGCCACCTTTCTGCCACAGCAGAGAGACAGATTTAAAGAGTGCTACTGGTAGCTTAGATCGGTATGTTAGGTGTACAACAGGACTGGACATTGAAAACATTAGTAAGGACACAGTGTTCCACTGCATAAAGGAAATGTGCTCCCCTCCTCTGAAGGTATTGTCGCCGGATGCAGGACCTTCAAACTACACAGCACGAGTGTTGGCACTGCATCACAGGGACACCCCAGACCAAAAACCTTTACAAATAATATATTCCCATTGCATATTTTAAAGAAATTCATGGCTATGGAAAGATGGATTAAAATAAATAACCCCCCATATTTTTCATCTGGTAAGACCAGATCATTTGATTAATGACTAAATAGCTGCACAACGAATGACATTTCTAGTTTTAACTACTTTTGTTGTTTGAGTAGAAAATGTGAGCATTCCAACACACGAAATTAGGATGATAAGCATTTCTGGCTAGATAGCAGCATCCTAACATGCTTTAATTTTAGTAAAACTATGTGTGACTCACACCTGAAATTAACTAAATTTTTTAAAAAAAACAACAACAACATTCATATTACATAATTTTTGATTTAAAGTGCCAAACATTCATCCACAAAATGGGACATATAAAAAATTGTGTTGCTTGCCAAATGCTTGGGTAGAAAGAATAAAATTCATCTGTTATATGTGTGTGCAATTGTAGACTTTTTTTATTTAAATAATCTGTAAGCCAAACTAGAACTTCAGTCTATGCCCTGTTGAAGAGGATCATTTTAGCTTTGGATTACTGAAATTTTTTTATACACACTAATTTTGTGTTTGAGAAATTTTGCAAAAATCTATTTAGTTTTCATTCCGTTTTTTTTTTTTTTTTTATCTCCATTCAATTTTGTTTATATGTGCCAATTCACAACATGTGTTTTCCCATAGCACTTAACATAGCAAAGTGAAGATCTTACCTATTTTAATCAAAAAAACTAAGCAAATCCAAAGTTTCTTTTGGATTCCCCGTGAGTGAGCATTTGGTGCAGTGCAAAGCAACAAAAGAAAAAAACTCAACTTTACCTTGACACAACCAGATGAAGGTAAGACGGCCATCTGCCTTGCCTGGTTTGGGTAAAGTTGGGGATGAGGTAGTTGGGGGAGTAGCTGAGGTGGGAATGAGACAGGATCAGACAAACAAGCCATAAGAGAACAATAAACTCTTTGAAAGTAGAATACAGCAGCCTTACGACATACACTCACCAATTAGGAGCCTTATAGGAAAAGGAGATTTGTGAAAAGTTGTTGTTTGTATATTCTTACCAAAGCTTTGAGACCAGCATCCTTGTTGTGGCATGGCTTATATTTGTGTTTTTCTATAAACCTGAGAGTTTTTGGGGTCATTTTCTACAGAAGCCTGCTCTTACCAGTCTGTATCAGTCAAGAAAACCATTTGTCAGCACTTCAAAAAAAAAAAAAAGACAAATTAAGGTCCACGGCTTGGACCTTCTCATGCAGGGTTCATCATTAATTCAAATGCATTTTGCACAAATCACTGTGATTTAACTAATTTAGTAGTCATAAGAAGCCAATTAATCAAAGTGTTGGCGACACACAAGCTTAAAAAAATTTTTTTGGAGCCTGTCATGGCAGGATTGATTTGGCCACACTGGCAGATGTCATTACTTTTTAAGTGTGGCCCATGCAGTATTAACAAGTGTTACGTAACCCTAATCAGGCAAGTAAAGTGAGGCTTTGCGAAACCTCCACACCAGCAGGCAATTTCTCGTTAATCTTTAATTAAGCATAAGGTGCAGTGTTGATTCATCCTTTCTCGATGAGTTCTATTTTCAGACAGCGGCGCCCACTCTTACCCTCTCTGGGGAGGCAGAGGGAGTCTTTAAAGCAAAGAAGAGGCTAACAAACATCCCTGTCAAAGCGTGAATAGACTGAGGATGGCCGTTTCTAAGCGCATGCTTGTTTGGGTTATGGACATGTGCTGCGTAAAATAATAATGGTGTCTGCCATATCAGTTAAGGGTTTTTTTGTTGTTGACATCATGTGAAGGATACAGAGCATGTCATTAGAGATGAAGCCAATCAAATCTCTTCAGATCAGGAAGTCCTTGTCATCCATAAACTACATGTTTTGGCACTTGGTTATTTTGATATTGTTACTGCCATCAAGCTTATGTTGCTTAAAACGCTGAACCTCAAAATGCTGGATGTCGTTACATGTTTCTGATGCATGGAACCTACAGAAGTTTGTGAAGGGCTGGAGTCTATCCCAGCTGACACCCTTGACAGTCGCCAGTCCATCACAGGGCTAACACAAAGAGACTACGCACACTCACACCGAAACCCAATTTTGAATTGACCAACCATGCATGTCATGGAACTGTCATCCATCCATTATCTATACACCGCTTAATCCTCACTAGGGTCGAGGGGGAGCTGGAGCCTATCCCAGCCGACTCAGGGCTACACTTAGAGACAGACAACCAAGCACACTCAAATTTACACCTACGGACAATTTAGAATCACCAATTAACCTCAACATGTTTTTGGACTGTGTCGGAGGAAGCTGAAGAACCCGGAGAGAACCCACGCTGCACGGGGAGAACATGCAAACTCCACCCAGAAAGATCCCAGGCGTCCTAACTGGGATGCACACTGGGATGACCACCAATCCACCATGCAGCCATGAGGAACTAGGACATGGGTAACTTAGCTTAGCATAGAGGAAACGGAAGCAGTAGGAGGCTTAACGGGTTCTGTCCAAACTTAACAAATACACCAAATGACACATTAAACTTGTTTGTTGAATCCATACTCATATCAGAAACATAAAAATGACAGGCCAGAGTGGTCCGTGCTGTAACTGCTTCTCAGTGAACAGCAGTTTCAGGTAACCAAGTTCTGGGGAGTTCCATCTCCCATGGAGAAACACAAACTGTCTGTTTCCAAATAAATGGACGAAACAAAAATGTTTATTAGTGAAGTTCAGTACATTTTAATTCTGGACAAAGACTGGTTAGATTTTCCCCAGTCCGGTCTTAGACTTTGCTCAGCTAGTTGCCTGCTGGCATAGGTCCAACACAGGACTTTCATCCAGTATTTTAAGACTTCAGCTTTCATTTTTCTTTAGGTATAGGGAAATATCATGGCTTGGGTTGAAAATATACTCTTTCACAACATGTCTTAAGCTTTTCTCCCATTTTCCCCTATGTTATATGTATATCTAGATGAAGAGGAGCGAATGGCAGACATGTTGATAAGAAACATGTTTGTGATACAAACAAATGCAATACAGGAGAACATAACTTTTCCTCAAAATGTAAAGGAATCTATTTTTTGGCAAGAGGGCTCAGGTTGTACATCCATCCATTATCTATACACTGCTTAATCCTCACTAGGGTCGCGGGGGAGCTGGAGCCTATCCCAGCTGACTCAGGGTGAAGGCAGGGGACACCCTGGACAGGTCACCAGTCTATCACAGGGCTACACTTAGAGACAGACAACCAAGCACACTCACATTCACACCTACAGACAATTTAGAATCACCAATTAACCTCAACATGTTTTTGGACTGTGTGGGAGGAAGCCGGAGAACCCGGAGAGAACCCACGCTGCACGGGGAGAACATGCAAACTCCACACAGAAAGATTCCGGTGCCCCCACCAGGACGCGAACCGGCGACATTCTTGCTGCGAGGCAACAGTGCTAACCAACAGTGCCACCCTGCAGCCCCATGTTGTACATGCTATGTAGAAACTGTCCACCACAACATTAAAACTATTGGCACCCATGTGGATGTTACTTTGACAGCTACCACTCCCCTAAACATTGTTACAGAGCAACAACACACCCCCATGGTAACCAAGGCGGACCCTAAAAACAGCACAAGGAGCACGACATCAAACCAAAAGCATTGATCTGCCCTCCAGATCTTGATTTAATCAAGCAGCAAAGTCATGCACCAGAACAAGCCCAAACAATAGAGGCCTCACCGCACAATCCACAGCACTCAATCTGTTGCCAGTGTCCCGGTGCCAGACACAACCGGACACCCCCAGACGTCCTGTGTCTATGCACTAACAGGTCAGAGCTGTTTTGCCAACATGACAGGGACTTACACAGTGTTAGGTAGGAGTTTTTTTTTTTTAATCTTGTGGCTGAGTGTTGCATGTCAACTTTGTGCCACCTTTTAAAAAACAAACAGCACAGAAGTCATGTCTGTCTTCTGTTGTCTTTTGGTTGCACTCCCTTGAGCATGCATCTGTTCAACTGTTTAACTTCTCCTTGTTGGCTGCTATTAGGGCTGACCTCCAAGAAACTCTGTGATTGATGAAGTGTGAACACTGTTGTTTTTTTTTATTTCTTCCACACGCAATTTACTGTTAGCACAGCACCGCTATGTGTCCAAAATCTCCATTTATTCGTCACTACTGAATGAACTATTGATCGTTCATTATAGGAAGCAGCAAAACGGGTGAATTTATTTTGGACGCAGCCGTCGTGTTCACGCAGGGGTGAGATAATCTGACAACTTTCTTTTTGCGGTAATATGGCATCAGTGGCTTTTACTGGATTATATTAGACAGACTAAGTGTAGCTGTCAAACCACAGTGGCCCAATTGGCTCTGCTGCTTTGTGCCATCTGGGTGACCTCTGCCCGTCGCCCATGGTAACGACACCTTCTCCCCAGTCTGCCTCTGCGGTAACCCCCATTTTCACTTCGCATCAGAGCCGCTGAGCTGCTCTTATGTTGGTCAGATGCAGCTTCTTTTTCACTCTAGCAGGTTTGCGAAGGGTTAGGGTTAGTCATTCATCTCATGGGGACTCCACGCTTACACGACTTTAACGTTAGTCACATGATCATCAGCTAGAGGTGGGATGTCACATTAAAACCGAAAGAGCAGTTTCTCATGTTGTATTGATTGCATCGTGTTTTGCTGCAAAAACACAAACCATAATTGAATGTATTTTTGTCTAAGAAGATGGACACAGTGCAGTTGAGCTCCATTTCCACAAACATTAGCTATATATTGCACTATTCAAGTGAAATTGGTACATAAAAAATGAAATAAAAATAAGGGGATGTAGGAGCATAGCAAGATGTCGATGTTCAAATAGCAATACACTCACTTGCTTTGGGGTTGATTTAGGACTTTAAAGGTGGAGAACATGATTCAAATCCAATTTACAAATATTTCCTCACAGTCCACTATCTGACGATTCTGTGTGTGCACTGAGTTACATTACATTAAATGAAGCTTCACTACACCAAAGTGAAAAAAACAAACATTTAAATTGACTTAGATTGACATATTTATAAAAGCAACAAACAAATAAACAAATCTCCATTACACATGAACACTCAAAGTTTGTATGTAGGACCTATAATTGTTGTATAATCCACTAAGTTAGGCAAAGGTTACATGTTCCAACTTACCCCATAGGCCAGGTTGTAGAAATTTTCAGTCTGAAAGCAATTCACTCATCACAGTTTTTTCTCCATATTATTGCTGGATCCGGTTTGGTAGATTATTAGTCATCTACCCATGACTCATAAATATCCACACCTCTAACCATACAACTATCACCTATGAAACAAATAAGCCTAGATAATTATCATCTACATATTATTATCCATCTCTTTCTATTTACAGTTGAGAACAAAAGTTAACAGACACTTTAAAAATCATGTATATCATATCCAATGACCCCTCTATGTCCTAATTTTCTATGACGGAATCATTGAAATGCATGTCACAAAAAACAATCATGCATTTAGCGTCTTCCATCCATCCATTATCTGTACACCGCTTAATCCTCACTAGGGTCGCGGGGGGGCTGGAGTCTATCCCAGCTGACTTAGGGTGAAGGCAGGGGACACCCTGGACAGGTCACCAGTCTATCACAGGGCTACACTT
>NW_007578018.1:77296-92863 GCF_000690725.1 Stegastes partitus
TAGATAATTATCATCTACATATTATTATCCATCTCTTTCTATTTACAGTTGTGAACAAAAGTTAACAAACACTTGTAAAAATCATGTATATCATATCCAATGACCCCTATATGTCCTAATTTTCTATGACAGAATCATTGAAATGCATGTCACAAAAAACAATCATGCATTTAGCGTCTTTTATAGATTTATTTATTGGTCTTCTGGAAATGTGACAAAATCAGCTGAGTTCATTTGGTTAAACATCCTTTGGGCATTCTCACCTCTGCTAAAGTCTGAGAAACTCAGCACGGATCTGAAAATAACAAAATAATTGACTTGAACAAGTCGGGACAGTCACTTCAAACACCTACAGATCCATATAAATATATATACAAGCTAGATGCCGTGGCCCATGTGTGTTTTGTGTATTTCCAGCTCAGAAGACGCGCCATCCGTACTTGGCAGCTCTCTAGTGGATGGCACAACGCTGAAACTTTTTGAATTTCAAATAAGATACGTTTTGAATAGTGAAATGGTAACATTTCCAAGTACCAAATAGACCTCAACTCTCTTTCTCTCTCTCTCTCAGTGTGGGGGCGGAGGACAGTTCATGCAATGCCAAACTGAGGGAGCACGATGTATGACAGCTGGAGAGCCTAACACCCTTATCTCTGGGCTTCACCCAGGTCTGAGTAACTCAGGTGGTGAGGACAGCGGAGGCAGACATGAGGTGGATGAAGAGGGATTTCCTGCAGGTATATTGTACACTCAGTAAGCAGTAAGAAGCAAGTAAAAGCATGTTATCTGCTGTGACCATCCGCTTGTCGGCTTTGAAATATTGATCGGGGACCTGGATGAGGATATTCTCCTCGACTTATCAAAGCTCAAGTGGGATTTCTGAGATCTGGACTTTTTTCCCCATTGGAAACATGGTCCAAGGAGCTTTATTTCTCAAGTAGGTTTAAGAACAATGTTAGAAAAAGTGTTCAGATTTCTAAATATACTTTTTTACCAGTACTTTCTACACTGTCAAGCCAAAAACGACTACAGAATTACAGAATTACACAGGCAGTAAAAGCTACACAGTCATTTGTAGCTTCATGAGATTAAAAATTTGAAAAATATAAAAGACATGTATGAAAAAATGGGAGTAAAAAACATGTTCATTATTAGTGAATTTACTAAAACGTGGACATTGTTATTTGAGGACATGAACAACACCACAAGAAAAAAATGTGCTTTTTCAATCACTTATTCCAAATAGATGTTATATTTCCCATGGAAAACCGCTCCCCTTAATGCTTCATCGTAGGTCATTTTTACTGCATTGGTTTGATTTCGTTTGTTTATTAACATTAAAGTAGTTTTTAGCCTTTTTTATGCAATCTTCAGTAAACAGTTCAGTGCGCTATATCGTCTTTGATACAACCCATTCTATAATCGTGCCACATTGAGCTTACACAAGACAATAAATCAACAATCTCAGTTCTCGTACAGAACTCTAGCAGTCAAAAGTTGCGCATACAGTAAGATGCAGTTGGCTGTTTATCTCAGGAGGACACATTTTCTGTCTGCAGAATCGTGAGTCAACTTGACCCATTGGTGAGCCTCAAGAGATTTGAATGCTTGGTATAGCATCGTTCTTCTCTTCTGTTGGACAAATGGCTTATCATGCCTCAGTCTTCCCGACTTACTTTTCCCTCGTGACTAATCCATTTTTTAAAACTTAATTTAAATTATAACCATGACCAAACAAAACTGTTAAAAGAGACATCAGGTGAACAAACAAAAAAAAAAGCTGTCATGCTCCCACAGGAAAACACTCCCAGCCAACCAAATGAATGCACACAGTAGTGTACATGGCATGACGTCACCACATCAAATTACCCGGTGACTCACTGAGATCTTGTTAATTTATGATAGCAGGCCAGAGTTGTCCAGGATGAGTACACTGTTCTCCTGTGAGGCGATGTAGTCACACGAGCTGTTCGGCTTTTACAGAGAGATGCTGAATACTAATGAAGGAGCTCCACAAATAGCAATATGTGGCAACACATAACAATTTCAAGAATTACAGACATTCCTATGAACACATCCTGTATTTAATTCATGACTAGATCATAATTAGATGTATATATGTGGCTGTACTAAGGGGTTATTTGTGAGATTAGATGCTGGTTTCCAAAAAAAGTAGAAGTTAGCATGTTTCATTAACCAAGTTACCACTTACAGTCGTATCAGAGGGGTACTTTCAGAGCAGGGGGGCATTATGCTTTATATTTTGTTAAATCTTTTCTTGTCAGATTACAGGTGATAAAAAGGTTTAGAAAAAAAACAGCCCGAACACATCTATTGTGTTCACTCAGAAGAGCTGAAGTAGGAAGTTTAAAATATTCCCACAAATGGACAACAACGCCAATGTCGGTGCAAAAAATGTAAAAATAAAAAACATAAAGAACAACTTCTGCTGCTAAAGTCATGTTTACTGTCGACTCTAACATCCGCCATTTTGTCTGCACCCATTTCCGTCTCCTTTCAGCAGCAAACAACTGCAACCATTTGCTTTTAATAACTGGAGACCAGCGTCTGACATTGTTTTGGTGGAATTGTGGCCACTATTGTTCACTATTTCCACGTCCATGTTAATGAAGTTTAGTCCAGACTCTGACTTGGCTACTCCTAAACTTTAATTCTATTGTTGTTGAGCCATTCAGAAGTGGCCTTATTGTTACACTTGGGCTCATCGTTTCATGTTAGATTTAGTGGGAAGATCTGGTACACTTTAGTATGACCCACACAGAAGTAATGTATATGCTAACCTGGCCACTCCATAGATGTGTGCAGAAAAACATTCCCACGGATACTGATGCAAAACAATGCAGACAACCCCACTCTCCACCAAACAATATGAGATGATAACAAAAGATTGCAGTCAAACAAAATAATTCATCGCTGTGACAGCTGTCACAGAGTCCAACATGGTTGGCTTTGCTGGCGAAGACTTCTATTCATCCAAAATAATGTCTCGGAGACACTGCATTACATTGAGCCCCTCGGTACAATCATAAATAAAGCATGAGAGAAACACAAGGAAAGTTGTTGGCTTAGGCTAAAGAGATGCAGCCACTTCTCCCTGACCTAGATTTCAGGCATGGAGAGTAATTTTGTCTGCTTATGTGTTCCCCCTTTGTCCTTTTATTTGCTTTCACCAACTCCTAATTCATTCCTCAGAGCTGATGGACATTGTCCAAGCTGCACAGACAATTCATAGGTGTATTTTTTTTTCTTCTGTAGCTACTGGACAGAAATTAACTTGTAAAAAAGCAGATGGAGAAGAAATAAGTGTAGCAACTGTTCAGTATCAGGCACCGTGTAACACAGATCCACTTTTAAAGGAAACTGTTTACATGATTCACATAGTTTGACCCTGGAACACTGTCAATACTTTGCTCTTTAGAAATCATTAGAAGTGGACACATACACACACACACTCAGTCTGGAGTGTGACCCTAATATTGCAGCTTGCATATAAACAAAAAAAAGAGAGAGAAAACACCTGTTACTGAAGTGATGATACGCCTGAAATCTATGTAATAATCCAGAAATCGTATTGTAGGTTTGGTTTGTTTTGAAGAACCTATCCTGTCATTGTCTGTTGTGATTAAAACAACAACATTTATGACATGCAGTGAGACATTAAATCAATGATAAATAACTTAGTGCCCTATTATTAGAAGAAAATAAACACTAAATGGTCAAAATGCTGTCAGGTGGTGAAAGTGTTGGAGACGAATTTCCATTTTTTTCTGACTTTGTTTGCTTTTTCCCTTTTTGGAAGGACAGGATGATTCACATTTAGTGTCAGCTAAAGGCATGAAATAAGCAGTACATCTGTTAGATTCAGCTTCTCTCTCTCTATCTGCACGTTTATTTCATCTGTGTGTGTGTGATCAGTGTGTCCTCTACATCTTTATGACAGAAAAGAAGTTGTGAGGTCTTCCTGTCTATTTGGCAACACCTGGAAGATGCTGAACATTATTACCACAAGATCAAATATATGTTTACAATTTGTATATTTTTTAAATCTTATACATATCCATATCATAAATCTACTAAGTTCCTGTTTATTTTGTTTTCTCATTATATTAGCCATTAATGGGGTTTTTTGTTTGTGGCATTATGGCTGAGATTATAGAACGACTTGAAACTAATTTGTCATATTGGACTACATGAATAAAACTGAATCGACAGTTCTGGGGCTAGAATGAGTTGAATCAATTTTAAAGGTTTGCTGAGGACATTCTCTAAACTAATGTGGTGAATTGCTTCTCCAATAAATACAAGAGCATTGGAGGAACAAAGTTGGTTTGGCAAGTTGCATATATACTTTTCACATACTTCTAATGTTGATTTAAAAACCTCAATTGGGGGTTAAGGTACATTTTTGTCTACCCTCCTATTTTAATCGAGGTGTCACTTACTCTTAAAATATTTTTTTTTAATCTACAAATTTACTTTACAACGGGGGACTGTCAAAGTCAAAAGCATAGACTGTATAAAAGATGAATGTAGCAACCGGCCCTGAAAAATGAAGCCAACCTGGAAGTGTCAAAAACCTGCAATATCACTACGTCCACTAGTCGTAGCTCCAAAAAGCCCTGGCTCCCATAGAATGAATTGGAAAAGAAGTGATCACAGATCACGAAATACCGCATTCCTACAGCTCAGGATTTTTTTTTAAATTAGTTTTCAAGTCCAGAGATCAGGTGGCCAACCTGAAAATAAATCAATACTGAATTTTTAAAAAATCGTCAAAATTTTGTGGGGCAAGGGGCGTGGCTGGCTTGATTGACAGTCGGCAGCGACAATACAGACGAAGCGAGCAGAAGACGGTAAATGTGGGCAGGCAGAGGGCCCACCTCTCAATCCGTCTGACCAATCGCTGCTCCTATGGCTCCGCCCCCCTCCAACGATTTTTGCGTCACTGGCTCCAAAAATCCAACATGTCAACCAGGAAGTAGCAAAACCCTGGCTTCATTTTCTCAGTGCAGAAACCAACGGGTTTAAATATGTTTTACTTTTGTAATAAAGAAGACTATGTGGTCTAATTTGGGCTTCTTTTGAATAGTTTTCACATTCTCACAGTGCTTACTTCTACTCATTTTTGATGTGAACAAAAATTTAATATCGGTAATATCTGTTATCAGCGATATCCGAGATCTTAATATTGGTATTGGCCAGAAATTTCAATATCGAGCATCACTGGTTTCAGTATCATTGCCAGAATCATCTTCTATCTACTGACCGTGTTTACAGCCTCCTTTATTTAAACTAGCGTACACGTGCTCTGTGCTAAGATGCCTTTTGTTTACATCAGTTGGTGTTTTTGGCTCAATGATGCNAGTAGCAAAACCCTGGCTTCATTTTCTCAGTGCAGAAACCAACGGGTGACGTCACGGTAGCTACGTCCATCTTTTATACAGTCTATGGTCAAAAGAGGTCTATGTATTTTGCCAAAAAACAGCTTGCATTAAGTTGATATTCTTTAATGAAGGCTGGCTACTTAAAATAAATGTTTTCAATTAGGGATGCACGATATATCGGCAACCACATCGGTATCGGCTGATATTAGTGTTTTTTTTCCAATATATCGGTCCAATGAACAAATTTAGCCGATGTGAAAAACCGATGATTGTCTAACATCAGCGCCTTCGTCTCTACATTTGATATTGCTGCTATTTCACAGATGTTTTTACTTAAATGGTTCTGGACTTGAACGTTATGTTAAAATATGTTTAAATATGTTTTACTTTTGTAATAAAGAAGACTATGTGGTCTAATTTGGGCTTCTTTTGAATCGTTTTCATGTTCTCACAGTGCTTACTTCTACTCATTTTTGATGTGAACAAAAATTTAACATCGACAACGGTAATATCTGTTATCAGCGATATCAGAGATCCTAATATTGGTATACTGGTTTCAGTATCATTACCAGAATTATCTTCTGTCTACTGACCTTCACACTGCTAAATCTGTGTTTACAGCCTCCTTTATTTAAACTAGTGTACACGTGCTCTGTGCTAAGATGCCTTTTGTTTACATCAGTTGGTGTTTTAGGCTCAATGATGCGTCATTCAGATGAGTCAGCACTAGACCTCCTATGATGTGTTTATGTGACAGCCGGGATGGGGTTGTGGGTGCTCCGGGTCTCCTCCTCTGGTCTCCAGGGTAGCGGAGTGAGGCGAACGTACACAGAATCATTACGACGGCTTATTCGTCGTCGGTCGGAAAGGGGTCAAAAGGTCACAACAACTGCAAGTGTGTGTGTGTGGTTGCAGGTAATCACCTCCACTCCATGGCTGTGTCGCATTCCTCAGCGGTTAAATGTGGGGCAGCGGGTCGATTGCATCGGATGATCTTTGCAGACCCGGAGCAGCAGCAGTATTTTCATGAATTGATTTCTTTCAGGAGTCATAATGGCATCAGGGGAAGGGCAACAGAGGGAGAAATGATTTAAACAGGTCATTAAAACCCACACATAGCTCGTGTTTGTCCAAATGTGACCTCTCTTGTTTTGAGCTCTACTTTTTTTTTTTGCATTCATCACAGCCCAAATGTTCACTATTACTCCCACTATTATCCAGAAAACATTTTGTTGCCGCCTTTTTGTTCCAGTTGAACCTTCTGTCACACTGAGTCGATGCGTCTTCCTCGTCATCAGTATTCAATGATACAGCCCAGGACCTCCAGGGGATGTGTGAGCCTCAGTTCTGCTAATATGTAGCCAACCTTAGGATGTTCCTTTCAACCACGGTATGGATTTTTATCTTCTGAACAGTTCAAAAACAAGGCAAGAATGCAGCTGCAGCTACTGGAAGCAGAAGTCACTGATCTTGGTCTGCTTAATTGCCACATTCTCTTTAACGAATTTTGATTCTACTTTTCAGCCAAAAAGAAAACGAAAAAAAGAACTGATAAAACACTTATTGTGAGTCAACATCATGAGTTAAGACATAATGTTATGTCAGGAAATATATGAAACTTAAAATGACAATAAAGAAAATTATGAGGCAGTTGTTTTTCTTTTTGCATTATTAAAGTGTCTTTTACTATAGATTATACTTAGTTTTTGCCAAATAACAAAAATACAGCAACAATAAAATGCCCTTAACTTTCAAGGCCTCCATGGCACTGGTGACAAAAACAAATATGAGACAATAATTGTCATTTAATTGCACTACTTGGAAGAAATAAATATATATGTATCTTCAGGTGTGTCTTAAAACACATCCACAAATGTGCCTCCAATTAACTCAAATGTTGTCATTAACCTATCAAAAGCTTCCAAAGCTATGACATCATCATATGGGCTTTCCCAAATCGTTTAAAGGCACAGTAACCTTACTGCATGTAAACTTCTGACTTTGAAGAAAGTAAAAAATTTCTAAAAAATTCTCTCTCTCATTACTCTGGCTTTTAGCAAATATAAATAATTTTGGTAAACCTAACTGACCTAAAACAGGAAAGGCTTCGTCTGATTTCATGTCAAACAGTGAGAAAAAAAAACGTTACATGTCATTTTATACAGTGTGTGTGAACTTCTGGTTTTAACTGTATATATTTCAGATACAGGCAATTGCAATTAAATGTTATTTCCTTGAAACCCAAGAAGCTTTTTTTTCATAGAACCTAAAATACTTTGGGGTATATTGCACATTTACATTATAAATAGGAATTTCTATGCAGAAAGAATACCTGAAAACATACAAAAACATAATAATTGTGTGCCAACAATATAGTGAAGCGTGACAGCAACGTGACAAGAGAAGCCTGTAGGTGTAATTGCACCTCCTTAGGGGGATAAATTGTTAGTTTGTTCATGTATAAAAATTGAAAAAAAGGTATACAATTTAGGAAAACTCTATTTCATTTTTAGATTTCAGGATCCCCAGGTAAGTATCATGAAAATTCTAATTCAGCTGCTGGACATGTGTGTTCTCAAAATATTAAACTGTTTTTTTGTCCGACCTTTTGTGGGTTCATGGTGTGTGAATACAAATGTAATAGAGATTAAAGTTAAACTGTGTCGCATAAAAGTTGTAACAGTTTTCCTTTTTTTAAAAAAAATTTGTCCTGGTACAAATGGACATCCATATGACGCTGCTAGAGTTGGCAAAATGCTTTTGTATAACTTGGGTAAAACAAACTTTTAAGCTTCATAGTCACTTTGCAAATGAATGGCTTCCAATGGCAGAAATAGATCATCCAGATATCATTAAATGTTGAGACTTTGATAAAGTTCTGCCACAAAATTCGCCAAATGTTCTTTCTTTGTATGCATGCAAAGTTAAGCGGATATAAACTCTGTCTTTCTTGTAGCAATGGTCTGATTATTGTCTGTCACATAAACAAGCTCTTCTCGTTGCCCCTCTGCAGTCCCTGGGAGGGCCTTACTGTCTTTGACATTTGAGCCACGGGGTTAGAGAGACGCTGTAGTTTGCACGGCCCATCTAGAGAGGACGACATGCAGCTCACCTCTCCGCTCCTGCCAACAAATAATTCATACCGCTAACATTTACTTTGTTCAAACGCCTTTATCTGCCGCCCTGTCTGCGAACCTTAGAGTACATGTCTCAGGTGAATGAAATGTCTAAGTGAGACACGGAAGGAAATACTGCCTGTACACAGAAGCTTTTAAGGCATTTACGGAGGGAAGGGAAAAGTTGAGAAACACTTGAGTGCTGTACGGAAAGAAAAATCCAACACAGAGTTGATAATATATACAAAGACGGAGCTTGAAATCCACTTAACTCACTCTGGAACAATTTCTGAACTTTCTCAAAGCCAACTTTCTAAAGAAAAGGTGAAACCTTAAGCTGCACCAGAATCTTTATTCACACAGAAGAAAGAGGGCACTGTGAAACTGTGATGTAATGTTGCACCAATAAAACCCTACTTGGGCCTGAACTTCTTCCTCTGAGTCTGCAGGGCTGGAGGTGTTTCACAGCAGTTGGTGGACATTTACTTAATCCAAAAATAAAAATGAAAGAAAAAACCCAGGAAATGAAAAAGATAAAAATGAATTAGAATAAATGAATTAATAAAAGTCATTGTTTCTCATCTTCTTTGGAGGTCTGGTTGAAGGTCTAAGCTCATCTGGTCCATGAGCGAAGGCACAGTTTATGGTCTGCAGTGGGCAGCCCTGAGGATGGTGCGTGTGAAACCAGCAAAGACGAGTTTTTAGAGCGCCGGGAGCAACGGGTTTCCGTTTGGTGTCCACTCTGGCAGACTTCTCGTCCCGCCAGTCCCTTATGTAGACTCTCCCTCCCTCCACTGAAAAAGCAACGGGGAGATCTTTAAAAATAAAATACTCAAAATAAACCGCTCAAACTTCATCTTTTTTCTACAGAGCTGGTATTAAGGATGTGTAGGCTTCTAGAAGGTAGGAGTCCAGTCTGTTTTCTGCATACCAAAGAGAAGACAATAATAGCCAGGTGGCGGTTTGAGTATGCTGAGGCTCTCCTGGCTGAATCATCAGTGCAGAAGATGAGCAACAACATATCTTATTCTTTCTAAGTGGATGAGTGTGAAGAGAAACTACAGGAGCTGATGTGAGACTGGGGTCGCAACACATTGTAAGGATGCCTGGCTGGACTTGAGCAAAAGATGCCACTACCAACCCTCATTTAAAAAATAAAAAATAAAAAAAAAGTTCCGAGGTGTGAATCTATCCCAATAAAATTTCACCTCAACATTTAGAGAAAATCTTGTTTTCACTGACCTCAAGACGTTGCTGCTCTGATGACCATTACACCACTGCTGGGTGTGGTTGCAAAGCGGCACACTTCCAAGCCAGCTGTCTGGGATGAACCAGGCTTGAAACTTTCGACCAATAGGGCAGCAGAACTCAGCTTTGCATCATAGTTTGAAGTTACTCTTTAAGATAAAAAGTCAACTACAGTATGGCGCATTCTAGGAAACCACTTGTTCAGGTTGTTTTGGAAACTTTTCTCACCATTCTGTAGCTGATGAAGCATACAAGTGCTTTCCTGGGTTGATGTTGCTTTTGTCTTTAACTTCAGAAAAGAAGTATGAATATGCTGCCCATGTATGGTTTCTACTACTTTTTCTCCACTGCACTTGAGACTCATGACGAACCAAACTGATGAAAAATTGTGATTTCTCAAAGACCAAAGCTGTGTACTCTCACAATATAGCACCCTAGAAAGCTCACTGTTTGGTGAGGATAGACAGCTGTTGATACCCTACTTGGATGCAACACTGCCACATAGGGCGTCGAATATTCAGAATTCTCTCTGTTGCATAAAGAAACACCAGAACACGTGCATCACATTTGAGGCCATGGAAACTCTACCGTACCAATCTGTACATGTAAGTCTGTTTAGAACATACTTTGGCTGAACGGTATCCACCTACACAAGCATGATATGGACTGCAGCTTTAAATATGCCATTATAGACTAATCCTCATTATATTAACTGTGAAATAGGATTACTCATGCAAAGCAGAATACATTAACATTTAGTCTAGGTAAATTATACAAGAAACTTTTTGATAAAAAGTTTAGTATTTAACCATTTTTTTACCAAAAATGTTCTATTCTAGTTTATGGTCATAAGTGTAATAGTGAAAATAGACGTCAATGTATTGTATATGAGTGACAGCTATTTCATGTGATCTGCGTTTGACAAAATAAAAGTACCTCTAAAGACTTGGTGGTTGTTCTTCAGGAGGGTCTGAAGGCCTCCGCACTCTTTCTTCAGGAGCTGCAAAGTTTCCTGCTCCAAGAGCTCAGCGATCTCACTCACGGAAAGGCTGCCTGAAGACGAGGAAGGAGAGGATGAAATATAAGATCTATCAGTGCAACAGTCATCAATATATTAGTGCACTGTTTCAGGCATCCGCCATTTCAGACTAAAAAAAGAAAGCATCTAATACAGCCTACTGGCTTGAGTCAATGCTACCAGCTGTTTAGAGAGAAGCAGAGCAACAGCCTCTGTCTGAAAAGTGAAAATCTTCCAGGAGAGAAAAAGGTAATCGATGCAATATTACAGGCCGTGTAGGGAGAGAGAGGTGGAAAAACACCTCAGTTACTATCTTTCTGTCAGGGCTTTGAAGTGTACTCAATTTAAGCCGCTCCAGCAAGCTGTCAGAGCAACCAGCGTGCATTTCACCGCTGCTTCTCCCAGCGGCTATTCGAGAGCGTGAGTCATTGTTGTCACTCCCCCACTGGGAAAGAAAATTTAGATACCAAAGAGCAAAAAAAAAAAAAAAGAAAGAGGGCTATTGAAATACACAAATTCTATTTGAGTTTAGCAGATAGTGGTCAGAAAAAAAAAAAGCATGTATGCATTCATGTTCACGGTGCTCCAACGTTTCATGAGATTTGCTTTGCCCTCCCCCCCATCAGAAGATAATTTCATCAGGGCTGACCTTTGTTTTACACAAATGACAATCTTCCTCCTCATCTCGCTGACATATCGGTGACGTACGCACCACATAATCTCTAATGCTCTTTTGTGCTGCTTCAGAACAGCGTTTGACCCGAATCTACAGACGTCTTATGGCCTTCTTCATCATACGTCTGCACCCAATCTGTGTTGGCAATCCCCGTTGGCTTCGATTAATCATAAAAGAATTCCACAGTGAAGTCCCTGTCCGTGCCTCTGATCCAAAATCAGCTGGTCAAAGAAATAGTTTCGGTTTTGCAGCTGATTTTCAAACTACGGTGGCTTTTAAAAACTTGTTTTTCTGACACTGAAAGAAACATATTGTCCATCCAAGTGGATCCTAATTTTAGTTGGTCAAGTCGCTGAGTTAATCCTCGAAATATGCAACACACTCCCACATTCACAGACACTAGCAGAGCCAAACGCAGCCCTGTGCTTGGAGAGTGTGAAACTGGGCAGACTTGTCGTTCTGCAGCTCAGACGCCAGGGAGCTCAGTGGCCTTAATATAATATCAATACAGCATTTAGAGCTGCCCTTTACTGCCTGCGATGTTAATGGGGATTAATGGAGGAAAGACGGTATTGACGGAGCAGATTTTGATTGGGCCAGGTGCAGATGGTTATTAATGGCCATGCTTGATGTACAGTCGGACTTGTTTAAGGTTTAATGTCCCCTGTGAAAAAAAAAAGACGGCCAGCGATCGATCGCTTGTTGTGGGGGAACTGTTTTTGCTGCTTAAGCCAAATCAGGATCAGGCTAAGTGCAGGAAAATTAGCTCTGAAACTGGTGAGCGGTAGATGGAAGAACTTTCCACCTTACCAAGAGCTCAGCTGTAATACATGATGGTGTTATTTATAGTCTATGAAAACATGAAAACATGACAGGGCGAGTTTTGTTTTATTATATAAACCCTTAACCCGGCAAGGGACAAGAGACCACAACTGCCAACGACCTTCAATGTGCAAAAGGTCAACACGGTGAAGAACCATGAGCACAAGGAACCAGGTGCAATATGAGTGACGATATAAATACCTGAAGAAAAAACTAACTAAACAAAAATGCAACGAAACAAATGAACCAGGCACTAGAGGAACAAACTGAACTCAACTCCAATTAAAAAAAAAAATTACAGTAAAGTAAAGACCAGACAACACACCCCAACAGAAGATAAACCCAACAAACTAAAAAAAAAAACAAAACAAATCCAGACAAAAGATACACGGCACCACGCCACAACATAACATAAGAAAAAAAAAAAAAAAGATTAAACTAAAAATTAAATAAAAAACGAAAACATAAAAAAAACAAAAACGTAAAGGAAATGCTTCCCTCAACAAACACTGCAACTAACCCGGCTAAGAAAAAAAAGAAAAAAGAAACCAACCAACAAAAAAAAGTCATGCAAGCTACATCCACCTCCCGCACACAAAAAAAACAAAAAAGCCGCAGTCTCAAAAGTCAAAAGCCAAAAAACTAAGAAGTAACACACCACACAAGTCCCCAGTCCATCGTCCGGCGCAACGCCAAATGCCACTCGAGGAAAACGCAAAAAACTCGTAGAAATCCATAAATTAGCCACATCATTGTTTAAGCCACAGTGTTCAAAGCGTGTGACAAAAGTATCTGCCTGCAGTCCGGAATTTCCCGTAATAACTTTGATTAATCTTGTCACAAAAGTAAAAACATCTCGAGATGTCCTTCATTAACACCCTGGGGCTGAAATGTTCATTTTCCAAGTACTTCAAGGAGTGCCCTGAAAAGGGTTAAGGGGTTGTTTTTTTTGTTTTGTTTTAGTGTGCATTATGATACTTACGCAACTAAGTGTAAATGAAACTAATTTAATTGCACATGAATAAAAAGTTGACCACAAAAAAAAAATGTGAAAATATTCTACTAATTTCTACGTACCTGCAAGCTCTCATGAGACGTCACAAGATAAGAGATAAAAGTTTTACGAAACACAAAATTTGTTTCCTTTTTCTGGTGAAATAGTGGATTTTTGTCTTTTCGGGTCATATGTGATGGACAGGACCACTAAATGTAAACTAAAAAATCTGCATCTTAGACCAAAACAAACCAGCCAGATGCCCCACCCCCCCTTTACGTTTCACCTATGATCAGAAAGACTGCGTACACAAGAGCCAACAAAAAATATTACAGCCACAAGCATTTGCCCACACTAGCATTATAAAGTACACTGAATGGCCAGAATAAGTCAACTTGTGTAACATTGTCGTCACACGTGCCTGTTTCCCTCTTCAGCCGACCGATATGTAGAAGCAGACACACACAGAGCAGAGCATGACAAGAAAAGCAGAGGAGAGCAAAACAGCGCTCTCACAGAGACTCTCAGCTAACTTGTCTTGAACAGCCAGACCATTTTGCAGCACAGAATGGTCATTCTGCAAACATGGACAGTGTAGTTCTTCTAAGCAAATGCAAAATCATACTTGACAGAGCTAAGCCAAGGATTCAGCGACAGTATTACATCAAAACAGGGATGGGAGGAACTGTTTTGCTTTAACATTTGCATGCAGGGAGGTAACGCTGGCATTAGGAGGGATGCTGTCATTAAAATGACTAATTCACGGAAAAAAAAAACAAGCACAGCTGCCTTCCTGCATGATCCAAAACCTTTGGAAAAACTTGAGCATTAGGTTTCAAGATCTCATTGTCGTAGAAAATGAGATCTTGAAGACGCACGAACACAGACAGCAGAGCAGGAGGAGACAGATGCGTGTAATGTGCAGCCAATGGAAGGCTTACACCCGCAATCTGCACACTGTCACACTGCTCTCGATCTGTTCAGGGAGTGCAACGGGGGCCAGCATTTTCAAAGGAAGGGACTTGCAGATACTAACATGCACACATGGCCAAACAATACACATAGAGTAAGGAGGATTCAATTTGCTGCTCTGCCATTACGCCACCATACTTTATCTTTTAGAACATTTTGCACTTTTATAAACTATTAAAGCAAAACACGTCTTCTGCTCACTGCTCAAAAATGCACGCTTGGCAATACAGAATCGAGTTAAAAAGTTGCCAACAGCACGCACTCCCACTCATAATAATAACAATCACAGACAGTTGAACCGCAACCCTACAACGCTTTATCTTCTGTAGCGCCATGAGGGGGCCAACTCAGGGTGAAGGCAGGGGACACCCTGGACAGGTCGCCAGTCCATCACAGGGCAACACAGAGACAGACAGTCAAGAATTCACACCTACAACCAGTTTAGAATCAGCAATTAACCTCAGTATGTCTTTGGATTGTGGGAGGAAGCCGGAGCACCCAGTGAAAACCCATGCAGGCACAGGGAGAACATGAAACCACATCAAAAGAGACCCCAGGGCAAGATCGGAAGCAAGGACCTTTGAGCTGTGTGATGACCACACTAGCCACTGTACCACCCAATCACAGTAATGATTACACTCATACCTGTTCCTATGCAGGGCTGCCACTTTTTATTATCACCAAATTTTTAATCTTTATAAAAATGGGATTGGACCATAAAATGTGATAAAATTCTGAAAAATTTCAGCTTGGCTTCTTCAAACTAACAATCTGAAACCTTAACTATTAATATCAAAGAACACTCATGAGGCAGCTAATATTCAAGTTTAAAGCACAACTCACTGCTGCATTTTCTGGAGGATTGTGGGCGAAAACAACCAAAAAGCGTGATGATAACGATGGGAAACGTTGACTTACTAATGACATGCTGTACCTGCTTTCACCCACTACCTCCTTTATGCAAGCTGTTGAGTACAACAGTGAATCTTGGTGTATTTCCCTGTACCTCTGAGATCTGACTGAGTTGACGTTTAACACTGCAGAATGAAACGCATGTTCCATGTACAGCTGCACACATATCTCCTTTGCCAGCATGATTACTAAACTGCGTGAGCTCAGTCAGCGGTACAGCATGCATGAATTAGCGACTTGCCTTAAAGTTGCAGTAGCCAACTCAACACGTCAGCTGACTGAAACACGAGTGAGAGTAATTTTTACTTTTATGCAACCTTAAATGCTGTGTGGTACGGAATAGGTATCACGCAACAGGGCTGGGTGTCAGATTAAGAATGTTTGATATTGTTTCCAATACTTAA
>NW_007578018.1:93870-104038 GCF_000690725.1 Stegastes partitus
AAAGACAAACTTTCAATACTTGACACTTCTTGATGTGCCACTGTTACGAAAAAAGATTTCATTAAGCACTTGATAAGTGTTGAGATCAGATCCATATGTAGACGGCAGTATTTTAAACATATGGCTGACAAACTCCAGCTATCCCAGGTTATAACTTCGTGCAGAGAACCGTACAAATCCAACACCGAATATTTTGATTGGGCAAAAAGTGCAAATCCACAGGCTCCTGATGGGGATGAACTGTTGTTTTTCTTGGTGCACAACCTGTTTGTTATGATAGCTTAGGAGTCAAATGTGTGTTTTTGAGGGTTATTTGCACTTACAATTTGAAAAAAAAGAAAAACAACAGGACTGAATTTGAAGCCAGGAAGCTACGAAACCAAAATCAATCATTTTAATTCTCAAAAACTAATAAAGTACCACATCAAAAATGCTCATACTCTTTTGAATCCATTATGAATAGAATGAAACTAAAGCCTAAAGCCCTTTTATTGACTCCAAGACCCTTTTGGATCTATTCAACATAGGGCTGGCTCACCCTGGATTTACCCTTTGTTCTTACACAGCAGATAACTGGTAGGAATACCTCAATACAAATGCATACTCATGCATAAATCATCCAAGCTGGTGCATTATTCATCCAGTCATCGCTATACAGAGTTACAGTCTCCCTTTATTCGCTCTCCCTCATATTTTCTACCTCTAATTTCACCACTGACAACCTGACAGAGAATTTTCTGTTTTAATCATAGTAGACTTCATCTCCTTATCTCATTCATATTGTGTGTGTGTGTGTGTGTGTGTGTGTGTGTGTGTGTGTGGGCGCAGAGGCACTGACAACGGTGATGCGTGGGCGGTGTCTGAGTGAAACTGTGTGTGTGTGTGTGTGTGTGATGCTGTGTGTGGCACACTCTGTACCATGCGGTGCAGGAAGTGGCTGGCATAGAATGAGATACAGAGTTAAAAGTGGTGTCGCTCGGCATCACGAGGCCCTGCTGACTGAAGCCCGAGAGGGAACACGGCGGTGACGAGCGAGGTGGGGAGGGTGGAGGGGGTTAGACAGATGATGGAGCGGGGATCAGATGAGAGGTTCAGGCTGCAGAAGCTGCCAAAGTGCCACGAAGCGGCTGGAGATGTATTTTAAGGTTCTGATGGAAAATGTGAGAAGTGATTCATTTGTGTCGTTTTGGAGGCGTCAGGTTATCTCGCCGACAAAGGACAAGCACACTGATGACATATCTGGTCAATAGTGTGGTAAAGGAATGATTTAATACATCTGTTTAAAGCAACAGTCGGTCATATCGGCTCAGTATATAAACTAGAAACATATAGAAACGGCTATCTTGGTTCATCTGAAGGTATCAAGCTCAATCAATCAGCACCTCTGAGGCTTGCTAATTAACATGTGTAATCTTATCTGGCTAGCTCTTTTATTTGGTTTATTTTTGCCTCATATTCAACAGACACGAACAAGAGAGCTATCTTCTAATATTCTTCGCTGCCTCTCCACCACAAAGCAAATTATCGCCCAGAATGCAAGATTAGAGCAGTTGACTGTACTAATACTGACAATAACTGGGATATTTACCAAATGAAATATTGATGTTATGTTAATAATAGCCTCGCAGCAAGAAGGTCGCCGGTTCGCGTCCCGGTGAGGACACCCAGGATCTTTCTGTATGGGGTTTACATGTTCTCCCCGTGCAGTGTGGGTTCTCTCCGGGTTCTCCGGCTTCCTCCCACACAGTCCAAAAACATGTTGAGGTTAACTAGTGATTCTAAATGTCCGTAGGTGTGAATGTGAGTGTGCTTGGTTGTCTGTCTCTAAGTGGAGCCCTGTGATAGACTGGTGACCTGTCCAGGGTGTCCCCTGCCTTCACCCTAAGTCAGCTGGGATAGGCTCCAGCCCTCCTGTTACCCTAGTGAGGACTAAGCGGTGTATAGATAATGGATGGATGTTAATAATATACATATGGCATCGTAAATAATCCATTGCTCATAACTACCTGGTTGACACTCCAATGCAGTAGTTAGCAATGTTGCACCTTAACACTGAAGACCATGTTTTTAAAAAATGTTCTATAGATATCAAGATGGTGGTGTTGTTGTGAATTCTTTTGGTCATATAGTGGAAATTTATGAGCCTAAGTCTGAATACATAACGGCACAGAAATGTATAAACATGCACAGGTTTTTAAATTTGCAGTTTAGTTTGCCTTAATGTATTGACCTCTAAATAATTTGATATTCTGACAACTAATTGAGACAGTTTAACTATTAATGTCACAGAGACAGACACATGGCAAAGTTGAGAAGCTATGGGTTATCACTGGTAATAATAATGTTTATTATTAGCTCATTAAATGCTAACTGAACTGTACAAGAAAGTCAAACTAGCACATTTTGTCAGCAGATACTGTGCAGTGTGTGCATTTTTAAGTGCTATGTTGGTAGTGGGGGGACGATTTCAGAAATATAAAGCATGGAAAGACACAAAATGAAGGGCGACCTTTATATATGTGATGCAGTTTTGTCAGCTAAGCTACAAAAAACTTAACTGTTTCTGTAGATGCTTATTTTTGACTTTCAATGACAGTAGAGCTTCCCATAAATTCAGAATCCTCATTGTAAACAATACTAAGTACCAGATCAGCACACTTCACAGAATATCCTGTATTAAATTTGGTCATCGCTTCAGTAAAAGCTCATGTCCTGGGAGACTTATTACTGCTTTAATTGTTTTTTTTGCATCTTGAATGTTTTGGTGATTTTTGCAGTGCTTTACCTCCTTCGTTCCAGCCGCTGCAGGACCCTTTGCTGTCATCTGCAGTCATTCCCAGGAGAACTTTAGCAACCCGCAGGACAACGCTGTCAACAAAGTCCCGCGGGAGAGCGGCGCAGTTTCGAACCGTGTGAACCTTTTCTCGGGGCTGAAACCCGGCTCCCCAGGTGCTGTCACCCTCTGCGTTCCCATGGCAACCGTCCCCATCATTTCCGACGTCTGACCTTTCAACTGCGACCCCGGGGCAAATCTGTCGGCTCTGGATGAGATTAGCTCTTCGTTGCTCCGACTCGGCCTCGTCAGGTAGCTCGTAGTTTCTCGACTTTCCTACCAGACACACCTGCAGGAGGAAAAGCTGAATGTCAGGTCGACTCTCAGAGGTGCTGAGGACTGAAAGCGTAAAACCAGCAGCTCAAAGCTCAAATGACAACACCCTTTTTCAATAAATAAGCTCCTACTGAGAGAAGAAATGAAACAGGGGCAACATAATACGACATAATTTTGAACACATGTTCTAAATTTGTGGAAAAACTGTTCCGAAGCTTTTGCTGTTGTTAACAAACTGCTATGATAAGCAGACGTTAAAGCCCAACTTTTTAAATGTGCACATGTGTATTGTAGCTATTAATGGTCACAAACTATGAAACAAATGCTCCTTTGGGGACAATAAACAGTTGTTTTTGTTATGTCTGTCTGCTCTAAATGAAGGCCAGGCGGAGAAAGGGCCGGGTCACACAGCTGTGCATGAATCCTGGATACAGACTCTTTAACCATGCTCTGATTGTGGCACCATGTAGTCGTTCTACACACTGCCAGCACAAAATAACAGTAAAATTTAAGTAAAATTATTTTAAAAGCCAAGCAATCAACATAGAGCGTTTGTTCAATTATTTAGGAAGATTTAGACACTTCAGTAAACTGATTTTGTGGAGTTTGAAAGGTGTGGGCATTTACCAAGAAGAATGAAAGAGGTGGTTGAGTTGCATTATGGGAAATGTAGGATTCAGGAGTTTTGACTCATACCAAGCAAATACTGTTGACCCCAAAAGATTTTTTTTTTTTTTATTTAATGCTGAAACCAAAATTGAACAGGAAACATGAGGAGAAACGACAAGAAGCAAAAATGTCCCCAGTTAGAATCAGACAAGGAGAATTGCAATTGACTACTGATAACATGGACAGGCAGGGTGACATGAGTTCCTTTGTGTAGTTTTTATAAGCAAAATAAGAAGTCAGATGTTGACTACTCTGTGACTTGTTTGGAGGAAAAAAAAGATGTCAAACAAGTGTTGTAATTGTAAGCCTACCCGTTTGGTGGACGGTATTCTCAAGCAGTCTTCTTCGGTGTTGAAGCCACAGACTTGGCTGACTTCAGCGATGAAGTCGATGTATTCTTTATACTGAGACTTTTTACACTGGCGTCTCTGGTATTTTCCGTAAAAGTCAAAGAAACAGCAGGGGAGGACAAAGTAGCGGCAGGAGTAAGATGACCTGCAATTTCAAAAAGAAGAAAAATCTTTAGCCAGTACCCACGTACAAGATTATTCCAAGTCTTTAGTAGTTAATGTACTGAGTGTACGTGTTGCTTATGTTCATTTAAATATGTTCCTTTATTTTTTTTAAAGGTACTGAATCTCAAGCTGTCCTACACACAACAAGCAATTACTAGGGATTAATATCAGTAGTTACATAGAAGAAAAAGCAGGTTTCTCAGACTGAGGTTCAACATCGCCATCAGGTGGTCGACTAAATTAAGACACCTTTGAAAAGTGACAAGCGTGGGGACAAACACACACTTATTCACACATAATCCCCTGCCCATAATGTTATTCCAAATTGGAGAGATCAGCTGGCACTTGAGCCGCTGAGCGTGATTGCGTCTCCTGATGACTTGCCTGGCTGCTATAACGGGGATCCATGGTGTGAGCTCGTCCGAGTGGTTCCCAATCAGCCAGTCTGTACCCGGGAATAAAAAGCTCTCGCTGGGAGTAATTGCCTTTTCCTGAAATAGCAAAGACCAAAAAAAGAACAAGAGCTTCTCAGAGCAGGGAAGATGCATGCTGGTATGACTTAATTCAGGAGAACGTAAGGGGTACAAAATGCTGTCCTTAAACTTGTAATGTATCACATAGCATGAACCAATGTGGAATTTATCAAACTCATTTAACAGGACGGGTTGGTTTAATGTGGATCCACAAAATAGAATAAAAAAACGAAATCTCCTTGAAAAAACAGTGATACAGCCCAAACAATTTATGTAAATAATTTCATATTTTAAAGGGCAGCCCCATCAGTAACATCACAAATGATGTCATGGAAGGGTATTTAAGCTTGTAGAAGCTTTAGAGAGCTTCCAAATAAAGGCTCAGGACTTAGTATGGCAGGCCCAGAAGAACTGTTTTCTCAGCTCTGCTCCAATCAGTCAACAACTGATGATTTGAAATGGAAGCAGTCAGCAATTTGTTGTCAAATGAGTGACTGAGGCCATTTATAAACAAAAGTTGACCTATACTTATAATAACCACATCTATCATATTCGTCCTGAGTTTCCAATGACTCCTATAGCTCTTAATTTTCTATGATGGAATCCTTAAAACACATGCATCACACAAATGGTACAATGGGGATGTGTAAGAAGCTCAGCACAGATCTGAAGAAACAAATCAGCTACTTGAACAACTCAGTAAAGTCACTTGGAGACACTATAAAGCAGCTACAGATCTCAAAATCATCTGTGCCAAACAATTGGTCAGGATAGTCAAGAGTCAAGCAAGAATCACCAAAAACCATGTCTACGATGATTTAGAAGCTGCTGGAACACAGGTGGCAATGTCCACATACAAGCATGTTTTACATCGCCATGGGCTGAGAAGCAGCGGTGCAAGGAGGAAGCCCTGTCTCTAGAAGTGGCACCTTAAGGCTTGACTGAAGTTTGCAGCTGATCACACTGACAAAGAAAGGGTCTTCTGGAGAAAAGTGAAATATGTTAGTAATATGAGAGAAGGTGAGGCTTTTATCCCAATGAACACCATACCTATAATCAACCATGGTGGTGGTAGTATTATGCTTTGGGGCTGCTTTGCCACCAGTGGAACTGGTGCATTACACAAAGTAAATGGAATAATGACTACGAAGGATCACCTCCATATTGTTCAGGATAGCGTAAAATCATCAGCCAGAAGGTTGGGTCTTGGACACAGTTGGGTGTTCCAACAAAACAATGACCCCAAACACACATCTAAAGTGATAAAGAAACAGCTAAATCAGCCTTGAATTAAGATTTTACACTGGTGTCCCCAAAGTCCTGACTTAAACCCATCAAGAACCTGTGGACTGCATGTGCTGAAGAAACAAGTCTGTGTCAGAAACCGAACAAATCTAGTTTAACTGCACCGTTTCTGTCAAGAGAAGTGGTCAAAGATAGAACCAGAAACTTGTCAGAAGCTTGTGGACGGCTAACAAAAAAGCCCATTTGCGGTGAAAATGGCCAAATGACTTCATATTAGCATGGCAGTATGTCATTAGTTTTTCAGAAGATCTTAAATAAATCTATGAAAGAACCAAAATGCATGAAGGTTTTTGTGACAAAGACACATGGTTTAGTCATTCCATCATAGAGTTAGGTATGATTGGAAAGTTAAGACTACCATGATGCACATGGTCTTTAGTGCTGTCTCTCAACTTTTGGTATTTGTGGGGTTAGGATTCTCTGCTAATGCGTGTATATCACATATTTTTGTCCGAATTCAGCATTTACAAACGAACTTTGAAAAGTTAACTTTTTTAAAGCACTGATTTCACCTCTAGATGATGATGAGGTGATATTGTTGAAATCGGATTTCCCTTTTGTGTATTGATACAAAAGATTTTTTTCACAGTTCAAAAATAGTCCACTGATCCATAGAAACAGAACAAACAATTACTTCTTTTGTGAAACCATTATCCAGTGAGTCAAAGCACAAAGTTAAACCAGTGAGGAGCTATTCCAGCTAGGAAAGAAAGTAATACAAAATTAAGAACCTAATTATGGTTTCAATTAATCCGCCTCCTTCCTGCTGAGCTCACTCACCTCCAGCAGAGTCTGTGGGCCGTACATGTCCCAGATCTTCCTCCTCCGTACATCGATACCCTTTCCAGGGTGCTATAACACAAGACGACGAGATGATCAATCTGGGCCACATTCGCACACTGACTACTGTGTGTAACTTCAATTACACTTGTCCTAGTTTCTGAGTGGTGATTATAGGTTTATTATATTCAGAGACATGAATCCCCATCACCTGGGCTCAGACCAGCCCCATGTCATTGATTAGCCTGCAAATGAAGATGTGAGTCATTGAAAAACTTCAGTGTTGAGGACAGTTTGAGCAAAAATTCAATCAACAGCAATTTATTACAAATCTGTTAAGCCCTCTAAATACCAAAACAAAAAATGACTTTGTGGTGAAATCATCTTATTAGTGTGAGAAAAAAATACAGGGATGGGCAATCCTGGTCCTCGAGGGCCACAGTCCTGCATGTTTTAGATGTTTCCCTCTTCCAACACACCTGATTCAAATGATCAGGATCGTTATCAGGCTTCTGCAGAGCTTGATGATGAGCTGATCATTTGAATCAGGAGTGTTGGAAGAGGGAGACATCTAAAACATGCAGGATTGTGGGCCCTCGAGGACCAGGATTGGGCACCCCTGCACTAGTAGCATGGGTCTCAAAAGACTAACTGGAGGGGCGACAATTGTACAAATAATTAACCAACTGAATAAAAGATTCCTGCCTTCGCCCTAAGTCGGCTTGGATAGGCTCCAGCCCACTCGCAACCCTAGTGAGGATTAAGCGGTGTGTAGAAAATAGATGGATTTTTAAGCAAAAATGCCAACATTTGCTGTTCCAACATCTCTAATGTTTCTTTTTATTATATATGGAAGCAAATTAAATATTTAAATGTATTATTCAATACACTTTAAGATACTATTTTCAATTTATTTTCAATACTCTTTACATTCTAAAGACAAAATGATTTATCAGTAATTCAGAAAATAATCAGGAGATTAATCATGAGTGAAAGCAACTGGTGCAGCCCTACTCCAGAGTGAAATACTTCAACAACTATTGGATGACGTGCCTTAAAAATTGCTACAGCCAATCATGCTCACCTCAGCACCATCAGCAATCATCACGTCAAAATTTACATTTGTTCAATACCCCGATTTATGATTAATTATCTTTGAAGCTAATCCTCGTTCCATCATGGTTTAGTGTTAGTAAGCAAATGAAAATGTTTAATATGCTAAACTGACATGATGAACCACTTAAACATCAACATGTTGTCACTGTTGTTGTTAATGATATCAAGTCAATTTCACAATAAATATTACTTTCAACACCAGCAGTCATTTTATAATAGCAAGTGATTATTTTGTCAACTAGAACCAGCCTGACATTTAAATTAAAGCCTGTAGAAGACAGTAAGGCTAAGATACAATCTTCTCTTTCACATGTGTGAAAACAGATGAACAAGCCGTACTAACCTACAGTCGTCCTCAAATGTATTCATACCCTCCCATTGAAGAAGGAACAAAATCATCTGTCACTGAAATAAGCTGAATTTGACAAAAGTAATAATGAATAAAAATTTAATGAAAATCATGACATTGCTTTTGAATTGTGGTTCAACAGAACTATATATTAAAAAAAAAAAAAAAACAAGCGAACAAGCATGATGGGACCCGTAAACTAGCATTTAGTTGAACAACCCTTTGAGAAAATCACTGCAATCAAGTGTTTTCTGTAACTCTCAATCAGACTTCTGCACCTGTTGACAGCTATTTGGATTGTGGAGCACTGCTCATCAGCTACTAATTTGTCCAGGAAAGTTTTGTTTTTGTTTTTTTGTTTTTTTTAATTATTCTTTTCAACCACAATTCAAAAGTAAGGTCTTATTTCATTGAATTATAATTTAGCAAATTTTTATTTATTATTACTTTTTTTCGTTTCTAATTATTTGAGTGGCTATTGTGAATTTTTGCCTCTTCTTTAATGGAAGGGTATGAATACATTTAAGGACGACTGGATGTAATCAAGAGTGCACAGGTGGAATTTTGCTGATTAATATCCTGCATCATCCAACACAACACTGGCATCTGATAGTTCAGTTCTTACCTCAGTCTGATCATAAAAATAGATCATAAAGGCACTATCAGAAAACCACTCATCTCCAACAGCGTTATCACATCCTAGTTGTTTGTTGTTGGCTGTCATGAAGGTTTTTACCAGGAAATACACTAGATTATTACAAATGAGATCAGCTTTCAGTCACCTACTGCACAAAACTATTTAATCAGTCAGTGACACACAATACTCAGCTCTGGTAGAGTTTTTGATCTAACAGATTAATTCCTAAAAGAGCAAACAGCCAACGTCCATCCAGCCCCTCACTCACCCCTTCATTTGTCAGTATGTGAACCAGGAGGCCGTTTCCACAGCCGAGGTCTACAAAGGACTGCCTGGCAGTGAGATTCTTCTCTGACCTCTCCTCAGCCCACAGCACCTGCAGCCATAGGGACAAAGAGCTTTCGATCATTTCAGTAAAAAAAACAAAAAAAAAACAATTTACAGCTGCACTGTGACACCTGCTGCTCCTACTGACACCCTTTCACCTGCCTCTGGCATGACGAATGAACTGATACACTGGGTCAAAGCCTTTTTTCACACTTAAATTGACTGTCCCAGCTTCAGTTGCATGACATGACAACAGGTAAAAGGGATTTTCGCCAACGCACATACATGTTTGGACACATTTGGAATCATTCTTCAATTCACACACAATCTTCAGACACACTGTTTTTGACTCTCATTGATTTTTTGCGTTGGAAAAAAAACATTAAAAACCACGTTTGAACCTACCAGGAGATACGTAGCAATAGCAACATCCTCATACACAAACTTCTCAGGATCTGTAACCTCAGGCCAAACCTAGAAAGCATGTGACAAAAAAAAAACATCTAGAAAGATCTCAACACATCAGCACATGCAGCAAACACAGGAACAGACAAGCCTCAGAGCATCCACCTTGACCATGGCCTTGTACTTCTCCTTCAGCTGCTGGTATGTAACGCTGTACTTCTCGACGGGCAGCAGAGACAAGGTGCTCCTGAACTCACTGCTCTTGCAATCCACGGCCCAGCGCACCAGTTTAGGCAGCAGGGTAGAGGACAGCCAGGGCAGCTTGGCGTAAGCGACACCATCAGAGAACCACGCATCAGACGACAGCACATGCAGCTCCAAGGCCCTGTAGAGAAAACACAAGACATCTGCACGATTAACATTTTTTATTTACTATTTTTTGGTGTAGCATAGAGATTACTTATATAGATTTTTTTTTTTTTT
>NW_007578018.1:104752-176295 GCF_000690725.1 Stegastes partitus
TTTGTATCCCATTTTTCAACTGAATCAAGCTGTTTTATTTTAACATATGTCAGAAATGAATGAAAAAATGAATACAATGAATTTCCCTCTGGGATAAATAAAGTATTTTTCATTTAATTCATTTCATTTCATTTCAAAAGCCAAGTTCCTTCCCAAAAGAACACAAGACAAAAGAAACCATTTTGATCCTATCATACATTTGTCACAATGATCATGAGAAAAATTTTACCACTAAAGTCTTGCTCACAGAAGTTCATCAGGTTACCATTAAGTATTTGTCAAAACGGAAATATTTCCCGTTACAACAATCCTGCCATCAGTTATGACAATTCTGTGAAATTCTCGTTTTTATTTTGCTGACCAAGCATTTCATACTAAAATATATAGTTGGGTAATGCAGGCTTTGTATGAGGGGGGATAATTGTGAGATAAAATTACATATGGTAAACGTACTGCACTTATATAGCTCTTTCTACCTAAGCGGCACTCAAAGCGCTTTGCAATGTGTTTCTCATTCACCCATTCACACACCAATGGCTACAGAGCTGCCATGCATGGTGCTGCCTGCCATTGGGGGCAACTTCGGGTTCAGTATCTTGCCCAAGGACACTTCAGCTGTGGAGGGGATCAACCAACCTTACAATCAGAGGCCAACCGCTCTACCGCCTGAGCCACAGCCGCCCATATGGTCCAGAAGATATCATCAGTACACTTCTGCATCAACTTTTTGTTCATGTGTGCGGCTTAATTTTTTTTTCACATTTCAACTCACCTATAATATTGAGGCTCTTTGATTTACATGTCCAGTATTGCAGACACTAGATCAATGGTATGATGAGAAACAGCAGTGAAATTTTCAGGTTTTTATGTTATCAATTCCTAAGATATTGTCATCCAAACACAACCTCAAATTTCAATGCGCAACAAAACGTGCTGAAAGTGGGTCGACGGGCAATTTAAGAAAAAAAATCTGCAAGTCAAAAATTTCACAGATACCATTTCAAGTATCCATAGTTTTTTCTATAAATATAAATTTTCTGATTTGAAATGGATTGACCTCATATTAAACCTGGACTCGAGTTCACAAAATTTGTCTTGTCTGTGTTTTTTTCTGTTATGACAACCAGTGTGTAAACCAGTACGCTGCTCACTCCACAACTGTAAGCAACCCCTGCCTTAGAATTTGATAAAAATGAATAAATCTACTTGATACACAGGTATTTCATCCGTGAGTCATCATTTGTTTTAGTGCACATGAAGACATGGAGCATATTGTCGGAAATACTAACATAGGAAGGTTTCTGTTTGTTAATGTCTGGTATTCATTCAGCATTACTCAGATATACTTTAATTGTCATGGTTTCTATTTTGTTATTGTCAGATACTGAATACTTGTGTCCATTTTAGAAAACATCGGTGGGCTGTGAAAACAACGTGATGGAAATACGCCTGAGTTATAACACAGATAAGGTTTATACTAGATTAGAATAAATCAGACTGGTGTGAACATATGTAAAGGCTTCCATAAGCTATTGTCAGCAGATGAGACAGAAGACCTTGGCATTCTGAGGCCTAGTGTGCAGTCATGTTGACCTACAGGGATGATGGTTTAAGACTTACGATGGGGAAATTATGATTTCAAACTCACCATTCCTCACAATCCTGATTGCAGAGCTGAATCTGATAAATGTTGCCATTCTTCAGAGACACCTTCCCTTTTGCATCCTCTTCAAATGGGATGAATGTCACTTGTTGTCTGGCATAGTCTACAGAAGGCAAAATAAAAGGCATTAGAAGTGAATACTGCCACAGCCTGTCATTCAAGTCGAGCTCTTACCTTTCAGTATAACTTCTCTCTGCAGGTTTGTCCCATAACAGTTAACTTTAGGAATAAATGTTCTGACACTGGAGGACCACGGTTTGTCATTTCCGTGTGTCTGTGTAGGTGAAACCTCGCCGGTCAGGAAACACAACACATCTGGAAAACGTTCAGGATCATCCAGCATCAGCCGCAGGTCCTCGCTGTCAACAGCCCGGCTCTCTGTCTCTTTAACTCCGCAAAGACGCTTATTTATGACATGAGGTTTCTTAATCCACACGTCTACCGCTGACCAAAAGCCTTCAGGGAGAGTCTTACATTCCCTCGTAAACTTTATATCGACGAGTTTTGGCATAACTAAGCATCAGAGACGACTACGAGCCATGTGTTTACGATGACGGAATAACTTCCGGGAGCTTTTATTTTGTAGGTTGAACGAAATTTTTAGAAAACAAGCACTTTATGATTAAAAAAATAAAAACTTGCTTCTAAAATCGGTTCAAATGCTTTTCCGAATCACGCCTGAGCATATAAAACAAGCTGTCTGGCTTCATTTTTAGTTTAGTGTATTGAATATAGGAAATTCGGTATTGTCGCTGTATGATGACGTATTCACAGGCGACAAAATGGATATCTGTGACAGTAGAGGGTGCTGTTTACCTTCGTCTGGATTGGCTCAGCAGCCAGTTTACTGACTCAAGTGATCATTTATTTTACAAAAAATAATAACAATCTGCAAAATATGTATTGTTTACTGGCTGCCTGTTGTCATATTTATGTTAGTTCCATTAATGATTAAAGGTGTCATGTTCTAGATGTGGTTGTGGGAGGCATCCCATCACATATTCTGCCTTGACAGAACCAGACAATCTCCATACGCAAACAGGAAAAAACACAAAAGCATTTCTGACTTTCGGAAGCAGATCAGACTTTTACGGTAAAATAAAAAAAATATTACAATAATTGTGATGTAGCTGAGGGCTGAACCTAAGGACGGCTGTGAGAGTGTAAGGTGGAACTTGAAAGTCCCACGCCACAAGTATGAGAGTTGGTAACTAGATAGGTAGCTAAAGAGAACTTGTGTTCACCAATCAGAGCTTATAGATGGGGCAGTGGCTATCTCATATCCTGACCCATCTGCAGCTACAGCAAGAGAAGATGAATTTTCTTCCACCTTGTCTGGCCTCATTGGTTATTTATTCCTATTTTAGTAAAGAAAAAATAAGATCTGAAGCTCTTCTTAAAACTTTTAAACGTTCAGTCTTGGAACCCCAGGCTGCTCTGTCTTATTGTGAAATGTTTTGACGCTGTATCTTCCTTTTTCCTTTTATGTCATTTGCACTTTGGATGGCATGCACACTTTATAGCCCGAATTACATGCAATTTTCTTCTTGCAAATATTTAACACCAAGTAAAACGTGACTGCAATTCACTACATATCAGCACACGTGAGGCTCGTGAATACAGGATGGGAAGTCTTGCATATCGGAACTGTGAAAATATTTAAAGTGATTATCAAGTCACTTTGTTCTTCTTTCATTTTTCTAATATCCTCGGCCTGTTTTTTAAGATAATGGCACACTTCCAGAGGAAACTCAGCCCATCCCTGAGGTCCCTCGGGGGGTTTATATCTGTCTCATTTATGTGTGCGACCATTGCACTCTGCTTACTGTGAATTTTCTGCTCAGTTCATACAGATAATCCTACATTTTCCTCCTCAGCTCCAGCCTTTCACACATGAAACACACACAGGGAGTTTTGTTAAGTGACACTGAGGAACTTTGTGGGATTTAAGAAAGCAGCAGCGTAAACAATCAACCCACGCACTCCTCCTTGGCCAATAATTACCCATCACCTCCTGAAAATGACAGGTTGCTGCATGTGGATGATTTGCGTGAGATGTGAATTATTTTGACACTTCAATGAATTGACTTGTCATCGTTTGTCTTTGTCAGTAAGGCCACAGTTCATGACATAAAAACCAAAACCTATTCCTGCACTCTCAGTCACTGCACAACCATTTGCCTCTGCCTCTAGTTCGGTTAGAAGTACATGAAAGACATGAAAAAGGATCTCCAAGACCACTCCTGTTTGCAGGGTGCTTTGAACAGCTGCTCTGCTGAAATCCATTGTGTGTGTTGAGTAATTCAGGCAGTCAGGCAGGCAGGCAGGCAGGGAGGAGTGAATAAGAGAGATACTGTACCAGGAAGTGCAAAGGTCAGGCAGCTATTCTGTGTCGCCTGTTTTGCATTCAGATCAACAGCCACTTGCTCGACTCAAAGAATCCTGTCAAACTTGCTTGGCAGCGGCAGGTATGGAGGAGTGAAAGGCAGAGACACAAAAACATGTGTCTTTATTTGACTCATGGCTCATGGCAAGTTTCGTCTGAGTCCAAGCGTAATTGAATATGACGAGTCGAGAGGATTATTAGCAGTATTTGTAGTAAGAATTTCCCATCCAGTCATGAACACTTGACATAATTATCACACAAGTCACGTGGAAGTTAAAAACACAGTAAGGTCCTCTGATCAATGTTTATATAATTTATTATTTATCATATAAATAGTCAGAGGATGATTAAGTTTTTGCTGTAATTTGTTTTTAGCTCTGAGTAATGCGATCTAATAAAACAAACATGACCTACATGAGGATTGTGTTACATTTTGCTGAAAGCATTTTGAAAATACTGAAATAATTAAAAATAAAAATATGAAATAAACCTTCTGATCATTTTCCACTATCCACTGATTGGTCAAAAATATTAATTCAGTAGCCTCATCACCAACAAAACAAACAAACAATAGTAATTTAACAGCATCAACAACTGCATCTGAAAATATAGTTTATTGGTTTTATTCAAAATCTCTTTTTAAACAGTTGCATATAGCCTAAGAAGTGTAAACACAGTCATGTTGGAAGTTATTGCTGGCTGGTGAGTAAATAACATTTAACTCACAGATAATGAACTGGTTTTAGCCAGCGGTTCTAAAAGGAAGATTATGTACAAGGTATGTAAGATATGAGGCCTAAAAGGACTGTAACAGGCTACACTTAGCTGTTTTAGTCCCCCAAGCTTACACTAGCTAGAATTGTTTTAACTATCTGCCTGATACCTACTACATCTGTATTAGTTAGCTAACATTTTGGCTAATGCATAATAAGTAGGTTTTAGCCCAGTACACTTACCTAGAACTGTTTTATCCTCTTAGGTAAAGGTCAGCGTGAACTATTGTAGCTATGATTTTAGCAAGCACACAAGAAATTGGTTTTAAGCAGGTACACTGAGCAAAAACAGTTTTAGCTCACTAGCTGGCATTAGCTTGAGCTGTTTAGCTATCTGGCTAACACCGGCTATTACCATAATGTTCAGAGCCTAACCTTTAAACTAACACATAATTAACTGGTTTTACCTAGGTACATGAGCTAAACAGTTATAGCCCCGTAGTTAACATTATCTAGAACTTTTGCAGCTACCTAACATTTTAGCTATAAGATATAAACAAACAGGTGAGCCACTTACAGTAAGTTTAAACAGTTTCCGCTGCCTCGCTAACATTTGCTACTGTGTGTAGCTATCTGGCTAACATGGACTACAACTGTATTAGCTTTTAACGCTTTAACACAAAATAAACAGATTTTAGCTCGGTGCAGTTAGCTAAAATGGGTTTTTACTAAGATTAGTCATAGCTTTTATTTCACAACTCCCTTTAATATAATGAATGTTTTAAGTTTGTGTGTAAAATGATAATATTAGTTTAATTTCAGTGAACCCACACGTCCAGACAGCTACAGCTAAGGAGGAACAAGAAGTGTTGTTTTGATCTGGTGATTTATGACACTCAGCTAATCGCTCTGCTGCTATTGTCTGGAGATTTCCCCCCTGTGCTGTGCTGAAAGCTCAGGTGAGAGAAGTCAGGAAGAGGTGTGGTTAGTTGACAAACCTGAAAGAGGCGGAGAGAGCAGCGGAAAACACACAGGTAGAAGTCAAATACGTTAGGACCTCTCGCCGGAACACTGCAACAACAAAAAAAGAAGAACGATACAACTTTGCCGAAAGAATCCGTGCATGGTGATTTATTAGGAAGGATTTCCGACAGACACGAGAAGTGATTTGTGGTAAAAAGCCTCCGTTAACGTGTCTCTGGCTTCCAATGCCGACATGGATCACTTGTCTCGGGGCGTGTGTGGTTGAATAATATCAGCTCGTGGGAGACTGAAGCATCTTGATTAACGTAAGTATCCGATTAATCATCAATCTGTAGATAATGCCAGAGAATTTAATGATGCGATCGTGGATGTTGTAGTTGCATTTATTCTATATAGTTTTAAGTTCCTGTTTGTATAGAAAACACATGATCAGGGCATCAGTGTAGAAAAAGATACTCCTCACACAGCAGGCCATCAGTGATGACATTAAATGAAATTATTTTTGTGCTTTCATTTTCATATTTCTGTTAATCATTACAATCTGTTTACTGCTATAGTATTGCTACTTTTCCTCCAGTAAGTAATCTGATTACTTCTTTGACTGTTTACTGCACATGTGCATTTCTAACAAGCACACCCATGACCAACCTTTGGCAACAGATAAGAGTATTTTTTTATTATTACAGTGGAAGCTGGGGTTATACACCTTCTTTGGAATCTTTTAAAAAGCTGTTCCGTCACTGATTAATGGCCTGGCCTGCCTCGCTGGGTGTTGATCTTGGTTTGTTCTTGGGCTCAGTCAAAGGAAGCAGGCATCAGCAGTGTAAACACATGCACTTGTGCTGGATTAACAATGCGTTTGAAGTTAGAAGATAGTAGCGTTTGTGATAAACGTGACTGTGAAGTAAATAAGTGATCACGCATGCCATTAGACTGGGAGGATTTTTCAGTAGTTGGGCGGGTTAAAGATTCATCACTCTGTACATAAAGAGACTGATCACAGAGCTCTCTTTGTTTACTTTTATTTTTGTGTGACTTTCTGCTGCTGCATTTGACCTTCGAATTTGCTTCACTCACTTAGGTGCAAATTTAAGTGGGAGTTGTCCCTTGAAATTAACGCAAGCCCAGGCTTGTGCCCTCTTAGTTTTTGATGAGGAGCCTGATCGCTGCAGACAGACTAACCCTGCTACTTGTTTAGATTTTCCCAGGGTAGCTGACAGGGGAATGCTGAAGGTCTTCCCAGACTCGTATCTTGCTTTGCTCAGTGCGCTGATAAGCAGCTAATTTATGGCCGTACAGACCTTTAGCAACATTAAGAGCAGGAAGCGGAGAGTGTGTCCATCAAAAAAGAATTCGCTGAGTTGTACCTTTCCATTTTGTAGCATGAGGGAATTCTGCACCACACTTATTGTTTTACTAATGACTCATGTTTTACAAAATCTTCCATCTCAGATCTTATTCAAAGATGTGCTACTGTTCAACACATTGTATCACTTCAGCAGTTACATAAATACTGTGTGAACAGGATCCGGTTGGACGGGTGGCCCAGAGCTAATGTTTCCAGCTCTTAGTGCTCCACGAGGCCCTGCAGGGTCGTCATCTCCGAGGTTCAAACATGAGTCATTTTAAGTGGAACTAAACTCACATGTCCGTCCTTCTGAGGATCTATCATGTGTCTGTGTTTCCTGTAACCCTCGTTCACCTGCTCCTCTTCTGTCATCTTTCACAATTTTCCGTGTCTGATTCGCAATTACTTTTCGGCGTGACATTCCAACTCATGCACGACAGCTTGTTAAAAGTTGGCGCTCGGCTACAAGTTGAACAACGCCCCTCTGGCATCACACACTTTCTGTTGAGTCTCCATGGTAACCTAACAAAGCTCGAGTGGGCGCAAAGTTACAGTTAAACAGGCTTTTAATGTTGCTATCTATGCATCCTCAAACTGGGCACATGATCCAGAACTCAGTGTCTGATGTTTGAATGAGGAGATTTGCAAAACCAGCACAAAAAGTCCCTCCACTGTCTTCTAAGCTCACGTCTTTAACCTTCCAGGCAGGTCAGCCGGGTCATGCTGATGGACCAGGAAACTCAGTGGCTCCACCAACTCCTGGCTGAAGTCCAGCTGGAGAAGTTCTACTTGCGTGTCAGAGATGGCCTCAACATCACCCGCATCCAGCACTTCGCCTATGTCAAGGAGTCTGACCTCGAGCAGATAGGAATCAGCAAACCTGGTGAGTCTGATCCTTTCCTCTGATCATTCAGGCTGGATGCACGCAGTCTTTCTCACACAGAGGAGATTTCTGCTTTGGGTCAGTCGAGGAGGTTCGATTGATCATAAGACAGAAAAGGGTTTAAACAGATCCTGGTGCAAAGACAGTATCTAAAAGGCCCCTAAGTTCTATATCATTATTAGAATGGCATGAACTAATGTTTGACTTCATCTTTCTTTTAACCAAATCTTAAACCACATGTAAACAGATGCAGTTTGCTCAGTGTAAAAACTAAAGTGTTCATTTTCAGGCATTCTTGTGTGCATCAGATGATTCAATTGCCTCAGAGGAGTCACCAGCAATCAATCGTAATCGTTCACTAGATGTTAAGAGGCCAGAATTTGATTCACACAGCTTTCTAGGTCACCTAAATTGATCATTCAAGTTGCTGTGTGTAATTTTGACCAAGCACATTTAGTCATATTGGAGGGAGCATAGGCGCAGACTGGAGCCACACCTCTGCCCCAGGGCAGCTGTGGCTACAATCGTAGCTACCACCACCAGGATGAATGTGTGTGAATGAATAATTGACAGTGTAAAGCCACTTTGAGTGCCTTGAAAAGCACTATATAAATCTGATACATTTTTGTTATTATTATATTTCCAGAAAACCTCTAATAAATCTATGAAAGAACTTGTGACAAAAACGCATGTGTTTCAGTGATTCCTTCATTGGTATACACGGTCTTTACAAGTGTATGGAAACATTTTCTTCGTAACTTTATGGTCTCAATCGCTGGTTTTAGATCTCCTTCAGTGCAACATGGTCTTCATTTAGTGAGGCTTTAAAACACTAGTTCACGAACCAGTGGGTGACACTGTAATTGTCTCTCCAGGACTTCAAAAAAGAGAATAAAGTGCAGTAGAATATGAAATTGAGCAGTGACTAATGATAATTTTTTATCATCATTACTCTGTTAATTATTTTTATGAATGTTATTTATATTTTTAAACTTGTTGCTTCATTCATTTAGTGTGTAATATACCAGATTGTAGAGCAAAATTCTGCAAGAAGCCAACATAACTTTTAAGAGCTTTTAGAGTTTCCCAAGCAAAAGTCCAAAATTGAAAGATACTGATTTTTTTTTTTTCTTCTTCTTCTTCTTCTTGCAGCACAAAGAAGATTATGGGATGCTCTAAAACGCCACAAGACAAACTCACGATCGCGGCCATGGATGCACAAGGTCTCTCAAGCGTTTAACTGCATTTTACAGTTTTGTCATAGACTTTTTTTTATTGTGTAAGAGCTACAGGATGTCAAGCCTGGTAGTAAGTTGTTCATTATTTTATTGATGCACACAGGGGTTCAACAGGCGAGGAGATGGAGGGGAGCAGTATAGTGGAAATGGCCCAGCTCAGGGCCAGGAGGGCGGCAGCCGGGCTCTTCCGAGTTTAATTCAAGACAGTGAGCTGGTTCTGGGGGAGAAATTGGGTTCTGGGTCCTTTGGAGTGGTGAAGAAGGGAGAGTGGCACACGCCAACTGGGCAAGTGGTAAGAGACAAATCTAGAGACCAGACAAACTGGGAATTTTCTGATGCTGTATGTCATGTGATGCTTCACTAAAATATAAACAGTATAACACATTTCTTTAGTTTTTAACACACAATAAAATCTAACTTTTAAAAAATGCTGTTGTAGGTGTATTTGAAGGGCCAGTAGGTTTCGAAAGTTGCCTGATACAGTATTCCCAGTATCGCAGTTCTGGTTTTGATCATATTCAGGATATAGACTATGTATGGCCATAACAGTATCCAGGTTTCTGATCATCTGTGTGCAGTTATTTTCTTACCATCATAGCAAAACAAAGACCTGGATCAGGTGTTTACATGCCCAGCATCCTGGTTTCTGTCAGAGCACTCCAGATAGCATTTCTATCTAAACTAAGAATAAGGTGTTAAGGTGACACACACCCCTCTGCCACCTGCCATGGCTATCACACATCTCCCCCCCGATAAAAGACAGCCCAGAAACTACTGTACTTCTTCAGGAAAGCTAAATTCCCTTAGCAAATCCTTTTTACAGAGTAAAGGGAAGCATCCTAACTGGAAACATCATGAACTGGTATGAGATGGTGCAGCCTGCAGTTGGTGATTAAAATTTCTCTGAACATCATTAGTACAAATCTACCAATTAGTGATGCCACAGCCTGTTTGTCCTGCTGCTGTCTGGTAGACCTTGAAGCAGGTTATGAGATTATCAGGAGTGAACAATTAGTTGAAATATTATTGAAGTCACAATATGGCCAAGTACTGATATCCAAATCACGGGAACTGACGATTTGGGTCATGCAGGAGGCAGCTATAAACCTACATAGGAACTGCATCTGTAATTTTGTTATCCAATCTTGTGTTGCGTAGTGATACTTAAACTGAATCTTGCATTTATTTACTTGTTCCAATTTGTACTTTTTACACGTGCAAGCAATATCCAGGGTAGTCAAAAAAATCACCATAACGTGACACATGTTAACATGCCCACCGGTAATTACCATCTGAAGTGGCCGTTCAGTGTTGCTAAATGTTGTATTTTATGCTTTTCTAGCTCATGCCTTGTGGAGTGATGGTGTATGAGCCTGACGCAGACTGAGTTTTGCATTTATCTTGACTGTTTTCAGCTGTCTGTTGCCGTAAAATCACTGAGGAGCAGTATGTCGAGGCAGACGGACACTCTGAACGACTTCCTCCAGGAAGTGACCACCATGCAGTCCTTAGACCACCCCAACATTATACGGCTCTATGGTGTGGTGCTCACACAGCCGCTGAAGATGGTAAGATGATAAGCATGGATAATTAAGATTATCTATTGCAATTAATATGTGTTTAGGAGCTGAAATACACACTGATCTGTTTCCCCCTTCCTCTAGGTAACAGAGCTGGCCCCATTGGGATCACTATACGACACTCTGCGTGCACGTCAGTTTAAGTACCCTCTGGTCCGGCTCTGGCTCTTCGCTACTCAGATTGCGGCAGGTATGGACTACCTGGAGACCAGGAGATTCGTCCACAGGGACCTGGCTGCAAGAAATGTGCTGCTGGCGTTCAAGGACATGGTGAAGATCGGGGACTTTGGCTTAATGCGAGGCCTGAGCCAGGAGGCAGACCACTATGTCATGTCAGCACACAGAAGGATCCCGTTTGCATGGTAAGGGCTGTTAACGAAAATGGGAAAATCTGATTAGGAAATGATTGCTAGTTGTATTAATAACACTTAGAATTTTCACCAGTTAACTCTTTCCTTATGGTTTGTTTACCTGCTTTTCCTTCAGGTGTGCTCCAGAGAGTCTTCGTATTGGCTCCTTCTCCCATTCTTCAGATGTCTGGATGTTTGGTGTTACTTTATGGGAGATGTTTACCTACTGCGAGGAGCCCTGGTTTGGTCTGTCAGGCCGACAGGTACGGGCTTGTCCCGCTATGATTTTGCTGTTTGTATTCATGTTAGTCAGAGTATTTGTCTTTATTATTGGAATGTATGTCCCCACCCTTATGCCGTTTTTTTTTTTCTTGTGACTCCCACTGACATTTATTCTGTTTAGATTTTGTGGCGAGTGGAGCGGGAGGGCGAGCGCCTGGACAAACCACCAGATTGCCCTCAGGAGTTATACACCATCATGAGGAAGTGTTGGGCCTGCAATCCTGCTGACAGACCCAATTTCAACCAACTGGGCACGATGGTGGCAGAGGTATGACCAAACACAGACCAGAGATCTGTTGATCTGGCCTCATTAGGTGTGAAAGCATAGACAGAAACAAGCAATTTTTCTGCATATCTTTGTCTTTATTTCTCTTACTTCCTCTGTAGGTTAAACCAATGGAAGTGCAAGCAACAAGAGACTTTACAGAACCCAGAAAACTCACACTCGCGGCCAATGACCTGGTGACCGTCATAGACCATGGGTGGGTGAGGGAGAGAGCCGACACAATCGGCCTTTGTTGAGCTTCAATCAGCCCACTCTCAGATTCCAGATCTCAGCGAGCCCTTGAATGCGTATTGCTTTCTTGTGCAGGCCTAGCAGCTTTTGATACTATCTGCACAGTAATGGTTTTATTTTACGTAACAGATCTGTGAACATGTCGATATTTATCATGTCAGTATTTGCAGTTTTCATTTTATATAGTCGTATAAATCAAACAAAAAGTTCTGCATTTGGTTTAGCAAATCGAGCTGATCCAATCTGGTGTTGTTTGCTCTTTACAGATGTAAATGTACAGAAATGAAACACTTTTAAAACCGCAATAAAAGCAAAACTAATGTAACAGATTATTCCTCCTAAAGACAAAGACTTTAACTGATAAACAATAAAGTGTACCCTTGTTGAGGTTTCATTGCAACATCCTTACTTGCTCTGCTGTTTGTTGCTTTTGGAGGCTAATGTATTGTTGTGACAAGTGTTAAAGACTTACTGGCTTCTGTTTAGCAGGACTCCTATTTTGGCTTCTCACCAAATATTTTCTGTCTCTCTGCGCAGTCTGGAGCTGAGCGAGTGGCGAGGTCAGAACCAGAGGACGCTGACCGTCGGCTGGTTTCCTGCAAGCCTCATCGCGCCAATACAGACCCCTGTTTCTGTTACTGTCAACACCACTTCCAGCAACCAAGGCCCCAACCTCGCCACCAGCTCTACCCACATCTCGGCTCCGATAAAGGGCAGCATGCACCACACGGGGCATGGAGACATCAACCCTGAACGCTCCTGGGGAACGCCTGAGAGCCTGGACAAGTCAGTGATCATCCTCATTCACTCCTTCCTGCCTTACTTACACTATTTGGTATATTAGGTGTCTTTGCTTCTATAATTAAGTTCACCTCTAGATGCTGTTTTAACAAAATGTATGTTTCACAGTGGCATCCTTTGCTCCTTTTCCCCTAATTTGTTGATCATACAGGATACAACAATGTACTGTACCAAGTCCAGCATAGCACTGAACTTTCACTTCCTGTCAGTCAGTGTATTTTCTGAGCTGAAACTGATGGATAATGTGTTTTTGTTGGGACGTCTGCAGGAGCGGCAACTGGAAGTCGGGCCCTGTCAGGGAGAAGGAGGGATCCAATCTGCAGAAAATGGCAGGTAGGAACTATACATATAATCAGCTGTAGAGTGTAGTGAGTAAAGCTACAAGACATGGTTGAATTTATGTAAATATGTGTATAATCATTATATAAATAAATACACATACAGTGCCTATAGAAAGTTCTCACCTCTCTTGGATGTTTTCCCTTGAATTATGGTGAATATAAATTGGCTTTTTTGACAAGAACTAACAAAAAAAGACTTTCATGTCAAAGAGAAAACAGATATCTACAAAGCCATGTTAACCATTTTAAAATATAAACCTTAAATAAGTATTATATAAAAAAAAAATAAGTAATCAGCCCTGTAAAGTCAGTTTTTTATAGATGCACTTGAATACAGCATTGAACCTGTGTGGATAGGTCCCGATCAGACTTGCACATCTAACACTGCAATTTTGCCCCATTCTCCTTTCCAAAACTACTCAAGCTCTGTCAGGTTGCACAGGGGACGTGAGTGAAAAGCCCTTTCCAAATCTAGACAGAAACTGTCAGTTGGATTGAGCACAGGGCTCTAACTCGGCCTCGCCTGATCATTTTAAACCATTTCTGTATAGTTTTGGCTGTATGCTTTGGGTCTTTGTCTTGCTGGAATACAAACCTTCTCCCAAGTCAAGGTTCTCCATGATTCCCCTATACTTTTTCACATTCATTTTACCCTCTACTTTTACAAGCCTTCCACGGTCTGCTGCTAATAAACATCCCCACATCATGATGCTGCCACCACCATGCATCATAGTGGGGATGGTGTGTTTCTGATGATGTGCAGTATTTGGTGTGAACATAGCATGTAGTCTGAGGGCCAGAAAACTAAATTTTGGTCTCCTCAAACCAAAGAATGACTCAGTTGAGACTGAAAGCTTTTTTCAACAATGGCTCTGTTTTTGCTACTGCCTCATAAAACTTTTCTTTCAAGCATTTAATCATTTGACATTACTTTGTAAAAATTATTTTTCATCTTGACTAAGAGTCGTTTTTCTAAATTATCTTCAAAAAAGCTGGATTAAATTGACCATAATTCAATGTTGAAACGCAATAAAAGGAGATAACTACTAGTCATTAATACTGGAATATTTATTTGTGTCAGCATCTTCCCGCTGTGGTAACGGGCTCTTTAGCCAAATTTTAAAAATTGCGATTTTTTTTTTTTTTTGTCGCTGCTGTTTGCTTTAATTTCTGCTTACACTGTCTTCTTTGCTCCGGATTTCTCATGCAGTACAGTTTCACAGATTACCATGTGTAGTGTCTGCTAAAGACTGTACATTTATTCATGCATTGTGAATGAAAGATGTTGCTTTTTGTTGTGTTGCTTATATTTCTATGAAGCATCTAATCCATCGAGGTCGTAACTTATTCACTTACACACGTTTAACTCTTCTGCCCTGTGTTGGTTTAATCAGGAAGCTTCATAGGGGCTGAATTCTAAACACCAGAATAATTCTCTTGTCACACCTATGCAATATTAAACCATACATACTGCATCATCTGTATGTGTGTATGTTTGTTCTCTAGTAAGAAATCAGCCGTGTTCGGCTTGATTTCTGCTGACAAACATAATATTGAACTGCATCAAAAAGGTGTCTTCCTGCTTCCTCAGGTATGTCTCGGAGCCTGGAATCGGTCATAAGCGGACATCGGCCCCGGGCTCATACAGTAGGGCAGGTCATGGTGGATCATCAGGGCAGACTCATGCCTCCTGCATTGGCAGCTCGAAGTGTGGTGATGCAGCAGGACCTTCGTCGGTTCAGCGAGGCCAGTATCATCCCCCCTCCTCGTCCTCCACCTCCCAACCTGAAACGCTTCAACATGAAATCCCAGAGGAGACCTGCGGGTCAACCACCCACAGGGACGCCATGGCCTCCGCAGATGGTGCCGTCACCTCTGGTGCAGCCGCAACCTCAAGCGTTGCCTCAGCAGGGCATCGGAGGCTCCAACCTGGTCAGAACCGCCCACATGGCACGCTCTACCCCACAGCTGGACGAGTTTACAGACGGCAGAGAGAGGGATCGAGAACGAGTAAGAGAGCGGGAGAAATCGCCTCATGTGCGGAACAGTAGAGACAATCTCGTTCCACAGGTAAGAGCTTCTTCGTGTGCAAGATGCCTTTTTTTTGCCTGAAGCTTTGCTGAGTGGATAAAAACAGAAGTGTAACAAGTGTGTTGCTCTGTTCAGATCATGGATGCAGTACATGGAGTGACCATAGAAGAGGTTCTTAATGCACTTCAGCGTAATGACGGGAACCCAGTGCTAGCGGAGCAACAACTCAAGGTCAGAGGATGAAATGAGACAATTATCTGTCAACACATAGGCAATTCAAAGTAATCTGTGTGTGGATATGAAAAGGTGTTCAGACATGATGGGAAAGAAACACAAGGTCATTTAAGAAGACTAAACCTTCAAGTTCAACAAGCTTGAGTGATGTATTAAACAGAACACTGAACTGATGCTAAAATATACAGTTTAGTTAGTTAAGTTATGAACAGATTTAACTTGTTGCAAAGTGAAGCTTAAAGCTCCAATCTAAAAATATTAATAATTGGGTATCATACTCCAAATATTGACTTCAATACAATACAAAGCATTATAGTAAGACTGCATTACCAACCAGGTACACAAGTACTAAAATATGCAATCAAGTGAAATGTGGCGTCTAAATTTAACTGAACAAAATGTAAAACAGAAAAGCTTAAACTTCACATTTAAAAACTCACAGTAAATATTTACACCATTACAATACAAGGTTTTTAAGCAAGACTGCCTTACCAACCGGGGAAATTTTCCACTTTACTGTAAATCAGTTGGTAATTTGATTAATCTGGGGGGAAATTACAGAATTTGTTCAGAAGCTTTACACTGACTAAGTACAAAATTAACAACAACATTGACAGCTAGTCCTGTGTGCCCTGTGAGCTCTGTGTTAAAGACTGTTATTGTTTAACTTTCATTTATGTTTAACCACATTACCACAAGCTAGACTGAAAACACAGAAAAGCAAAGGCTAATGCTTAACTTAATACAAGCTGGTAAGCCACAGGATGTGTAGGGTGTACATTTTGGGTGTAAACAGGCTGACCCAGACATTTGTCACACATCAGATATTTTTTTGTGGTAAACTTATTTTGAATCACTTCAAACCTATAATTTGTCCAGATGTTAGAATTAGATGTACCTCTTTAAAGTAGGTCTACCTTATGATGTCAATTCAAATGTATATTCTATAATAATAATAATATATTTAAAAGACAAGCAGCTTTCTGACCTTCTAAATCTAAACACGTATCCACGTTAGTATTTTGATTTGTTTCCGTCGCCTCTAGATGGAGCAGCTGTACTCGCTGAGCCTCTGCTCCAGAGACGACTGCCGGAGGATCCTCTCCAGGTACCAGTGGAACCTGCAGGGCGCCAGTTGCTACCTGATCCGATTGGCCCGGGACGACAGGTCTGGCCCCGGCGAGAGGGAGCGACCTCTAGTGAGCACAGACAGACGAGTTTAAAGAGATTGTTCTAATGCGTGGATGGTTGACTTTTTCCAGCATCGCCCTGCTTTACAGTGACACACTCCGCTACCTGGAGATCCAACTGTTATCTTCTGCTCTGATATGGGAGCAGCCCAGTGTGTGTGAAAGTAGAAAAATGGATGTATATTCAGAGGGAAAATATTTTGAAGCACAGGAAATTAGCAAATATCTTCCTTACCACTTTAAAAAATATATTTCTAATGAGACACGACAAGGAGATGTTTTTATAGTTTTTGTCGGCTAATAAATTTGTATATATTGTATTACAAATTATTGTTTTATTGAATAAAAGTGCTGATGTGTTTTTCATCTGCCATGTCGCAATGTAAATTATATCCTGGTTTACTGGGAAACTGCACTCGTTGGTGCTTTTTCTTTTCTTTTCTGTGTTTTATAATAATTGTAACTGTTATGTGATTTTCATTTTTATATTAGGTTTATTATTATGCACAAATTCCACGTTTAAATAAAAGGCTGTGTGCAACACTTAGGCACCAGATGCCTTCTTCAAAACAAATATGAAATATTGGTTCTGTTTGATCTGTTTTGATGCTTTTATCTGTGTGTTAAGAGGATGCAAAAACAACCGCTCCACAAGCACATGGCTCAGCACAGAAGAGCCAGCTCCTTGGGACAGGACTCAGCAGTCCACCTGCATCTCAAGGACAAAGAACACTCATTCGAAGACAACAACGTACAGATTTTGGCCAGAGAGGACAGATGGTTTGAGAGAGGGGTGAAAGAAGCCATCTATGTCAAACTGGAAAGACCATCCCTCAACAGAGGTGGAGGTCTGAGGCATCATCTCACACCAGTTTACAATTCAGTCCTAAGTTCTCTCACTAGGATGATTAAACTACATTCACACCTAGCCACAAAAGTCCCTAACAAACCCCATTGTGGCAGGGAGAGCACTAACGACCCATATAACGAGGGGAAGGAGCAACAAAACCCCAATTGAAACCCAAACTCAGATGTTAATGGCTCCTTTAGGATATAAGTATCTGGAACTCTCAACCAGTCAGTCAGAACTGATGAAGCCTCTTGGATGAGAGGTGGAACGTCTTCAAGGAACTCAAACAAGTCAAGTTGCTATGATTAATCTACCAGAATAAACTGGTGGAGCATTTTTTAACATATACCCTTTCTGTGAAGCCCTGCATGCTTCCACTACAGACAGACAGATGTGGACTACAAAGCTGGACCTGTCACCACTTATGAGCACACAATACAGAGTCTAATTAATCAGTTAGTCAGCATGCATCATACAAGGTGCCTGGATTTGTCTCCATTACTATTATTAGCCATCATTGCAGCTATCAGGTCCACCTGTGCTTTTGCTGCTACGATGTGGTAAAATGTCAGCTGTTTAAAGTGATTTAAAATCTATTAAATTAGCTAAATTATAGCCATAACTTGATTTGAATACAGCATCAAAATGAAATCAAAGTTCTCTCTTCAGTGGGAGCTCATGACTGCTGAATCAACCTAGCGAGTCCATTCATATAAGCGATCCTGTTTACTTAACATTTTCATCTTTTATGGTATTAACAAGCGTGCCAGAGCGAACCCAGACATACTGGTGTAAATATTTACACAGCAGCAGCAGCAGCAGCAGCAGCATGCAAAATGTCAGCTGATCTGCTTTTATGACGAGGAACTTCAAATCACAGAATGATTAAGCAAATGACATTTTATAGGAGGACAAATGTATTCTGATTTATTTCCCCAAGTAGCGCTGAGGCATGGATGGACATGTGAAGACATCCTATACATCTACTTCTTACACAGTTCCAGCAGGTGGAGCCGTAAGGTATTGAGTTAATGAGCAAGGAAAGTAATTCTTATCGGTTATCTCTTAAGTAGGGCATGGACATAATGTGTTTGTATATTAACAGATAGGACGGTCAGGCCACTAGTAATGACACCAATAAATTGAGAACCAGCAACTTAAAATGGTACAGAAAGCCTCCAACTAGAGCTGGACTTTGGACTCTTTTGAGCCACAAAATGAGACCTGACTTTCCTCTGAAGTAAGGATAATTTTTTTTCCAAGTGAAACCAGATGCTCCACTGATTTCCCCGGGCCTTCCCCCACATTTTCCTGGACGCTCACTCGAGCAGAAGACAGCACTCTCAACAATGGCATTTGTTTTATTTCTAAAATACATTTATTTGTGGTTTCGGTAGAAATCGAACAATCACGAGTAAAACGATGCAAAACAGTTTTGATAAAAAATAGGAAGCATGCGACCGCCAGCCGCACATGTAATCAATATAAAACGCACATGCGGGTTAATATCAAACTGTTAGTGAACAAATGACTGCTTTAATTGCACTGCACATTGTTTGGCTACTTCCTAATCAGAGGTCAGATTACTGGTCGTTGCATATTATACACAGGCAGTATTTAGTTCCTGACTGTGTAGTAGAGAGGTGCAGTCTGGATTTAAAGGGAAAACCAAACCCCACAGGAGGCACACCCATCGTATCATGACAACATAGAGTGAATACAGAACAGAGAGCTTCAACATTTCAAACCTGTCATTATTAAAACATTCTAAAGAACAGAGCTGGAAAAAAAAGTTCACACTAACTTACTTATCCTTAAACCTTTCACTGGTGGGTTTTTTTTCAGCCACTTTGAAGTCAGCCATACTTAGATTTGTCCTTCTGTCTACTATTAAACTTCATTGCCACTGACCAATATCTGGCGCACGTCTAACACAGTGGTATCTGGAGAAAACTGGAGGGCGAAGTCTGGCTGTGTCCATGGCAAACACAAGAACCACCGAGGGAGCATTTACACAGCGGACGATGCAGCAGTTTTGTTATGTACACTGCAGGGTAAGGGGGGGAGAGAAAAGGCCATGGAGAGCTAGAGAAAGAGCACTTTGGTAAATTACACAGCATGTGTCACAACCTCTTCGTCACCTCACTTTCGCAGCCACAACTTCCTTTCACAAGCAAAAGCAGCCCGTGTACTGCAGCTTGTGTTTCTATAAAGCTTTTTATAAATTATTAAAAAAAACATTTTAAAAAAATCTGCAGTTAGGAGTCTTGTTGGTTAAAGATAAATGTCAGCATGCAAATATATCTACAACATGCAGATGTGTTATTCGTCATGTCAACCATCTTACTTTGGTGTGTTAATTACCACAACATGCGGATGAGACTGAAGGGGATATAATCAGTCTTGTAGGTATTTGGTGATAAGCTGAAGTACTGGAAAGAACTTGTTTAACATAAAAAGTGCATGTCTTTACAATCCGTCAAGACCATAGTGGTGGTCTGACACCGCCATCGGCTAGCTGCTATAATGGAAAAAACCTACAAGGAATATAGTTTGATGATGACAACAACAGTGTTTCACTTATGCTAGATTCACTGCCATTTTCTTCTTAATGCACGAGTGTTGTAATAATAATAGAAAAACAAACAGGATAAAGGTGAAACACCAGTGCAGCATAAAGCACATTCACAAGTATGTGTGTGCTTGCTGGTTTGTATGTGTAGGCCCTGAAGAAGGCATTCAGGGTATTGTTGACTTTCTTTGGCAAGGATTAAGTCTTAGCTGGAGGTATGCTCCTTCATCTAAAAATAGATCAACTGTATGGAGTGTAAATAAAACAAAAAACACCGGCAACTTGGCGGCCAAGTCAACCAAGGTTCCAGAAAATTCAATCAAGCTTTTTTGGGGCCATATTGCTCAATGTGTTTGTATAAACCGATTCTGGGACTGCCACCAAAAAACATGTGGATAAACAAAGCATAAACAATTCATAACAGGAGAAAACTGATGCTGTTCTTTCAACCTTCTTTTTTTTTTTTTCCCTCCGTTATGAAAACACGGTGCTGCGCTGGTTGGCCTCCCCGACCTTCTCGAAGAACATGAAATCCTGCAAAGCAATAACAAGTAAGTCATAATCAGCAGGATCCCACATAATAAAATCAGCGTTGTTTACAGGGATCGGTCACTTACAATAAGGAAGCAGGCTCCCATCAGCACGGCTTTCATCTTCACGTCCAAGTCAAGCGGGAACTGGATGCCGAAGTTGTCCGTGTCGGTGAAGACCTCTTTGAGAAGGCCGCTCCACTGCTTGCTGATGCGACCGATGGCTTTGTCGCTATCTTTCGTCTTCAGCTGGGGAGCAATAACAATGCCAGGGTTCACAACAAGTTATACTGACTCAAGTTCTTTCGGCAAAAAGCTGGTTGACCAAGATGTTGAGGTGTATAAGCACTCAGGTATGAGAGTGGTATTGATGTTGTCATTGAACTCTCCCCCATGAAATAAATAAATGTACTTTTCAACAATAGTAAGTCAAGCAAACAATAACAGGACAATACAGAAAAAAACATCACCAACAAAACATTACAACAGGAAACAAAACGATATCTACAAATCAAAAAAAAAACTTTTTCTACTTCAGACAAGCTCTCATTTTCATACTTCATACACTGATATAAATGCTGCCTTTGTATATTTATGACAAAGCTTAAGATGTTAAACAAATGTAATGCAGTTCCAGAACAGAAATCTAAACAAGGCATAAAGCCGGTTCCAAATTTTGATTTCATTTTGCTGACATAGCAGTGAAAGGAGTTTACCAAGTGGACTGAACAGTCAGAAAAATCCTTTTTCTCTTTGTTTTAGGGATTGAAGTGTTCCATAAATCCAGTTATGAATGATATATGAACTAACTCTGCCGTTAAAATCTTGTAATATATAGACAGAAAAACAACTGGGATGTCAAGTGTATGTATGGTGTTTTTTTGTTTTGTTTTTCTTTTTTGGACAAGAATTTACGCTTTCATCTCAAAACAGATTTCTACAAGGTAATGTCAATTAATAAAAAGCCTATGAAACACAAAATAAATGGCCAGACCACTCACCTAATTCAACACAGGTGCAGCCAGTTGGTGCTAGAATTCATATAATTAGCAAAATAGAAATCATTTGAGTGCAATTAATGTGTCTCAAGTGATCGTAGTATAAAGACACCTGTGTCTGGAAGGTCTAGTCACTGGTCAATCACTGGTACTCTATTGCTACACAATGAAGACAAAGGAAGACTCCAAGCAACTCAGTGAAAAGGTTATAGAAAAGCACAAGGCTGGGGATGGATACACAAAAATGTCCAAATGTCCCTTTGAGTACAGGTAAATGATTTATTAAAAAACAGGCTGAATATGGCACATGCCTAAATCTGCCTACAACAGGCCGTCCTCAACAACTGAGAGAGCCTGTAACTCGTCTGAAGAAGAAACTTCCATGGCTGAGATGGAAGAGACCGTGCATAAAGTGAAAAGGAAGAAGAATCTTACAATCACATCATCACAAACATGCCATCCCCACAGAGAAGCACGGCAGTGGCAGCATCATGATGTGGGGCTGTTTCTCGACTGTTTGACTCTCGAGGGGGTAAATGTTTATGCAGCCACATATTTCAGGTTTTAGATTTTTAATTAAATCACATTGCTTCGTAGACATCTGTTTTCACTTTGACATGAAAAATCCTTTTTATGTAAATTTATGTCAAGAAAGACAAATGATTCAAAGGGAAAACTTCCAAGAGTTATAAAACACAATATTTTTTTTGTATTCCAAGTGTCTTCGTTAACATAAACATACAAAGGAAGTGTTATGTCACTAATTATGAGCTAATTTGCATAAATGTCTACTAGACAAGTGTAGTAAAAAAACACCTATATGTGTATGTTTGAATGTTTTCTTTCCACTGGTCTAAAAGAAGATGCGCTATAGGAGCAAAATATCCCAACATTTTTACATTTTTAAATAAACAAACTGTGTTTTTGTCTGCAGTGTCTCACTTTGAAGCAGGTAACGCGTTATACAATCAGCAATATCTTAGTAGTTGCTATCAGTAAACGCCATAAAGCTCAGTTTCAGATTACGTGATCTGAATGGATATGTAACAAGGCTAATCGGACAACAGTCCCGTTGACCTCACCTCAAAGTTGACGTCCCCACAGCAGTTGCAGGCAAAGCAGGGCCCCTCCAGTTTCATCACGGTCTCCTTGTTTGGTCCCTGGATGGAAAATCGTGGCAGGAAAGGGTGCCAGTCTTGTTTGACGTACCCTACGGTGGTTCCCGGCGGGGCCTGGACCTCCATCTGTAAATCACGCACTTAGTTAGACACACGAGACACGTCTTAGAAAGTGTTTCTTAATAGAGATTAGAATCCACCCTTTATTTCTTGACAGCTATAAATAAAACATCACGGGGCTACACAGCATGTCACATGGGACAGCAGGAATGAGTGACGTGACACTGACTGCTGGATTGTGAAAGCACATAACCAAGGTAATGCGTCTCATATGGCTCCTGTCTGGGCAGTAAACAGAGAACTGCAGTATGTGAAAGCCTTCAGTTCAGGCCAGTGGGAACATACTGTAGACAGACTGCTAATGATGTGAATTAAATAAAAAGGGGAGGGGGGGAGCGAGAGAGAGGTCTCAGTGGAGGGTGACAGAGGATCAGGGAGTCCAGGAGATAGTTTGGACAGACAAAGAGCCATTCATATTGTTAAACAGCTGCCCGAGCAAAGCGGTGCACAAAGACATCGAAACGCTACTTGGCAACAGTGATAGGAGGTGAAGGGACGGAGACATTTAAATGTGAGAGCTGGGAGGCTGCAGGTTTTCATGGTAAGATAAACTAAGAAGCTCAAACTCTTTCACATTCGTCTACCAAGATTCTCAGACATAAACAGCATCTTCCAGTTTTAGGCAACCACAGAAACCAGGCCATGATTCTGCATTTTCAAATGGAATGTAAACCTGCATTTTTCAGTCCTGTGAGCACCACAATAGCATCGGGGTGAGAGCAGACATCTTACAGGCAGATGTTTCAAAAGATAGTCAGATAAAAAATAAACAATAAGATTTTCTTTGAAGCAGAAATCCCACAAATCTCATGGAAAACCAACCACGCTTTTCTTAATATTGTTTATCCATCTGTCTGTTGCTTTCAGACTGAAGGCAACCAGCTCTTTTGAATTCCGTTTTTGAAAATCGGTTAAAAATTACTACTTTTCCAAATGAGAAAAGAACTGGAAAGAAAAGAAACTTGGAGTGTCCAGGCCCTGTTCACACATAGCAAAAATGGTGATATTCCAATGGGCCTTTGGTTTACACGTACACAAGTCACCGAAAACATCATATCATATCTGAAAACCGACCAAAGTGGAGATTTGGAAAAACTCCATCTTTATGTTTGCATGTAGACAGGAGGAGACGGAGTTTGACGTCACGGTATGCGACAAAAGCATCATCAGCGTAAAAAAACTGCTCTGAAGAATCAACCGCTTAACCAAGCAATAGCCTGTTCTTCCCCTTTAGAATCTGTCTGGACAATCAATACAGTTAAATATTAACTGTATCATACTGACACGTGGAGATCAATTATTTAACAGATAGGAGTTTTTATCCATATTTGGAGTACGTGCTCAGGGTGATGGGTCACTGAATGAACTATTGACTCAGCACAACATTGGTTATAGGTGTGGTAAATCAATATCATAAAAGCCTACTTCATTTGACACTCGCTAAGTCATTTAGACTCAAACAAATATTAAATGCAAACCTCTTGAAGGCAACAGGGACACCAGCAGGAAACGCAGCGGAAAGGCCGTACGAGACGGATAACCTCCCTGTCCATGTTGTCCTTGATCTTCATGTCGAAGCTGCGCAGAGAACCGCAGCAGTTCCTGGTGCAGCAGTCATTCTTCTCCTTGGCCTTGTAGATCTTCTGGCCCAGGCTGTTCTTTATCTCATACTGGTTGTTAGTCTCGAAACCGATGAATGCTGGGTGGGGTAGCAAGGAAGACAAATGGTGGAAAAAGTACAGATAAGAAAAGAATTCCAAGGACAGGGGTCATCTGTCATCATGATTCAACTGTTAAGCTTGCAGGAGATGCTGCTGGTTAACTGGGTGAACAGGTAACAGGCTTTACCTTCTAGGAGTTCAACTTTTTGATGGATCAGGATCTGGTCGATCTGAAACCACAGGAGAAAAAGCAGCGTGAGAAAGTGTACAATTATAAACACAAAAGTCAAGAAGAAATCAAGCACATTTCGAATATTTACAATGCAAAACAGCTACCCTCGTGAATTTCCATAAAACCATATAACACTCTGCTGCATAAACGCGTTGCTCTCTGCTTTCTATGAGTACATTTAGTGTTATTTCCTGGAGAGCAAAAGAAACCAAGTTAAAGGACTTCATCTATTCTAAGTTGGGCCTTTAATAGTTGCACCAAGACAACCTGCAGAGTTACTGGTTTAAAAGAGAACAATGTTGAGTGTGATCATTAGAAGTTCAAAAGACAGACAGGACTGAGGTCATGCAACAACTTAACAGGACAAAATTTGAATTTAAACATGACAGGAAGATAAACTGGTCTGACTGGAGTCATCACAAACTAAAGCCCGATTGCTGAGCAAAGCAGATGTTGTTTTAAATTTGATGTCAGCTCTAAAAATGCACAATGACCCCAAACAAACAAGTATATAAAAGGTGAATCAGTAACGACAGCACTTGAATTTTTACTGTGCGTTTCTGGCTACTTCCATGTGACATTTTATTGTACTAAAAGCCATGTGGCAGACGCGCAGGAAGGAACTTGAGAGTGACGAGGCAAACAATGCATTTCAGTGTTCCTCGTTTTTAGGGTGTTACACAATATAAGGATAAACGAAGGAGTCAACACGTCGCTGTCAGTCATGTGTCTGGAGGTCAAACACTCAGTCACGTATTCTTTTCATAAAGGAATGAATGCATGAATTTAGTTTTCCATTCTACAATAAAGACACTTAAACTGGTGGAGAGAGATTTTAAATCACCTCGCTGCACTAACATCTCCTTCACCTTAAGGAGTTGCAGATCAGTTTTTCTTCTTTTACAGTCTTTTCATGATTCTCTACCTGTGTGAGGTACTCGAGCCCCGGCGGGACCCCGACAGCAACCGCGGGTTGACCGCCGACCGGGGCCGGGGAGATCGCTCCTGGACCGCCACCATACTCCTGCCCTTGAACTGGACCCGGGCCCACCTGTCCCGGCTGATACATGACTGGAGCTTGGCCTGCGTTGTAGCCCATGTTAAATCCTGGTGGAGGAGCCTGACTGGGGTCTCCATAACCGCCCTGGGGAACCGGATATGGAGCGACGGAGTGGCCCCCAGGCTGAGGCATGGGATAGGACGCCTGGTTGTAAGGGTCTGGGTAACCTGGGGAAAAGACAGTGACATTTGTTCACCCTTTTCACATTTAAAAAATCATATTTTATAATAGATACAGATCTGTTTTTACACATGCAGGGTTTCTTCACTGTGTAAAGTCAGATAACATTAAAACTACAAACAACATCGCTTCATTTTAACCATAGAAAACATATGAACAACACTGAGGTAACCACTGAAATATTCAGGTAAAAATTTAACAAAATAGTTGCATAAAAACCCAATATAAGCCATAAAAGCATAAAGCTGCTTGTTACGTATCTTATCTCTTACCTTTCAACAAAGTAACGATAAGATAATTCAGAAACACATAATTATGTGATCGGCAGTGGGAGTCGTGAGCTCTGTGTGTCTGGCTGGTAGCAGGTGGTCACAAGAGTGTAAGAATGCATGTAAGTTAACTGTGGATGATCCTGCTTTTCCCTGCTGGGAAGGCAAAACCAGTAAGCTACTTATTTGCTGAGCCACTGCAAATACAAAGCATTTACAGGACAGCTAGTAAAACAACAACAATGGTGGAAAAACTGGACTACAGAATGCAGTTACGCTCCTCGCATTTTCATTTAAAGAAATGTATTCAAAAGAGGTCTAGAACCAAAACAATTACTTGGAATTAGCCTCTATTCAGGAAGGAATTGAACAGCTGCTGATTGTTTTCCAACCAGGATGTGCAAGGTTTTCCAGTTGGCAGTTCAGAGCGGTGCTACTGATTAAAATCCAGTTTCGGTGGGAGCCTGCATATTGTCTTTTATTTTATCATTAGAATAACATGGAATCTTTAGGTTTACCAAATTAAAGACTGATTTTTAAAACTGTCCCTGCTAGTGGCTGCCCTTTTATGGTAATGACAAAAAAATCTGTTTGTCATTCACAAAGAAGAAGTGTGATGAGAGGATATTTGTTCTATCACTCTTAGTACATGTGTATAATAAGCATTCTGTTCTGTGTGGTTTTGGATATATATATATAGTGAGTGATTCTCTCTCTGAAAAACAAATCTTAAAAGTCAAAGTTCGCTCACAGACTACATCAGGTTGTCGTGCAGGATTCCCCTTTACTTTACTACATTCATTTTACCCTCTGCCTTTACAAGCTTTTTGAAACTTGCCGCCGAGAAGCAATCCAACATGGTGATGCCACCGCCGTGCTTCATAGCCAGGAGTACACTCCACCAGTGACTGGACCTTCTGGATACAGGTGTCCCCATACCACAAACACTTCAAACAAATTCACTGATCTCCATTTCACTAATTGTGTGACTTCCAACTGGCTGCAATGTTTGCAGTGTAGCATCACCATAGAAATACCTCCAAGAGACAAGTTAGGTCGTTAAGCCCTTAAGGTGTATATCAAGCAAACACGTCAAAGAGTCTCTGAACTGGGTTAGGAATTGTAGTTTCAAAGAAAATAAGCAATCTAAAGACAGGACTTCATCTATCGAATTAAATCAGATGAATAAAAATAATCTTCAAGAAAAAACCTTAAAATTCTACTTTTCGCCTTTAAAGCACGTAATCGCTTGGCTCTTGAGTTCATGCAGGGTTTTTCTGTCTCAGAATGGGACTTTGGGGGGAGGGGGAGCATGCATGATGGTAAGCAGGCAATAATTCCTCCAAGTGTGACAAACCCGCTTGTCACACTTGGTCACTGACAGCAAACTGGTCAGACCATAACATTGCTGTTTTCCAACTTAGATGCGACAAAAGTGTTTTTGGTGACTTTAGGATCTTTCTGACCACCTGAGAACTGGCATGACTGTGTCTGTGTTAAAGAAGCGAACTGAAAAACACTTCTATGTTCAGTTCCGCTACATCTGTGGTCTGTAAATACGGGCTCCTTTTCTGTGAGTAGGTGTTTTTTCATGTTCTGTGCGCGTCACATCTGTAGTTTATTGTAAATAACTTTGAGTTTAAATGTCCTGCCCTCGTCTGTAACAGAAACATAAGACTCCATAATTGTTGTGTCATTCCTGTCAGGCTACGAGGGATTTGTATGCCACACACTGGTGTCTCACCACTGACCAAACTGGTTTTTTGTTAGCTTTGCAGGAAAGTCCAGCAGTGACCTTATCACATCAGCTCAACTGTCTTAAAGGTCACTGGGCGATTTCGCTGTACAATTCTCGTCGATTAAGTTCATGACTGTCCTGGCAATACAGTCTCATGGATTACAGTTAGAAAGCAAACTGGCCCTTGCGCTACTTTTTGTCATTTGAACAAGAGCCAGTAGTCAAAAAAAAGGAAGTCAGGGCTGAGTTGTGTGAACTCCGAGGCTTGCCTGTGCTCCACCTCTTTCCAAATTCCTTTCTCTGCTTTGCAGGAAATACAACACAAAAAACTGGTATCTGTGTTCACAAAGAGGCACAAGTTAAAAACCCTGACAGGCCCACGCAGCAGGACCTTTCCCCTCCTTAATCTGGTCTTCTCTGTCCAGAGGGAGTAGCGCACTGGAATAAAAACTCAGATATGTTTTCAAGCAAGCATTCACGGAATTCGCTTGAAATTTCACCACCTTTGGGGAGGACACGTTTTTGAAAAGCCACAGGAGGAATCTTGAGGGCAGGACAAGGTGCTCATTCACGATGATCCGTGGGAGGCATGTGATAGGAAATTGGAATGGAAACTTTGAGAAATGAGAACCCGATCATTTCACAACGACTATAAAACATGACATAATGGAAGTAACCGATAGGGAAGAAAGCAACAAAAATCTTCTGCTTTCATTCGCTCACACTCTTAAGCTTTCTAAAGTTCACATGGAAAGGTGAGAGAAAGCCACTCATCTCTGTGCTGCTGCTTTCAGTCACTTACCAGGGGCAGACATGGCGATGAACTTGCAGAAACTTGGCTTGGCACGCTGGAACAGAAGGTCACACTTCCAGGGTCTCTAGGGGAAACGGAAGGCATGAACAAGGGAGGGGGAAGTTTTTGATATAAACCACAAAACCGCGGGATGGGAGGGAGGGAATGGAAGGGTTGCCAGGGGATAGAAAAGGACAATATTAAATAAATGAACCCTAATCTGCCGCACGATGAAGCCTGATGGTCATAAAACAGCGTGTTGATCTTCACACCAGCGATGGGTTAATGAGTTTACAGCCTCGATAGCGCAATCCGGGTTGTGCGTAAAAATGGTTAAAACTTCCATAAGTTAACAAGAGGGTTGCATGGAAATCAGCGTGGGTGTGGCATGCTTGAGCAGAAGCAGAGGGGGGCTGGTCATTAATTTTTTCCACTGGATCCCACTTATCTTTTGCTGTATTTTTCTCACCACCAAAATTCAGCACATGAAGCTGACGCGTAATCAGATGGTGCAAAGCCTTGATCTCTTTGCATGCTTCACCAACATGATCGGCTCCTTCCAATCTGCAATTTATTAAATATATAAACGAGGAAACGACATTGAAATCTTACCTCTCTGATGGTTGCTTTCGAATCGGTTCCAATTAGACGAAGCACCCGGAAAAAAATCAAGTGAATAAAAAAGTGAAAGCGCAGAACCAAGGAGCCGCTTTTTGCTCGTCTTCTTTCCAACCTGTTAAGTCACGATTGCGCTGTTTTCTCTTACTCCTCCCTTCGATCTGTGTTTTTTTTTTTTTTTTCTGACATTCCCCTCCCATGTTCGCGCTCATACGATCTTAATTAGGTTTGCCGCGGAGCCAATCCGAAACAGGTTTATCGTGTGTTGGGCGGATGGTTGACGCGTTATTTTCGATAAGGGCTTTTTTTAATTGTGCCACCAACTTTGTCACAGTCGTGCAAAAGAAGGTTTATGCCATGGAAATGAAAACATTATCATTATCAGTGTTTGCAGCTGCAGGAGGGAGGGGTTTCATTTTTTGGTAAACGTGGTACCAGCACCGACCACCAGAGGGCGCTGATAGCTCAGAAAAGATCCATCCTCAGTCAACACCACACTGTAGAGGAAGAGTTCATTTGCAAAAACAGATATCTCCATTTTTATAGATTTTCAGAAAAAAAATGTGTTGTTTGCTTGAGATAACATAAATCAAACTGAAGTTGAGTGGATTTGACTAAATAGAAATGGCATGACAAAAATAGAGATAACTTAAGTTTGATTGATATTGTCTCAGGTAGACGATGGAAAAGTGGGTTTTCTTTTGTTTTTGCAAATGAGCTCTTCATATGTTTATATAGATCAGAATCAGTTATTGATCTCCAAGAGGAAATTACTTAACCCTCACATATTTTTCCTTCCTCAATTCCTGTCAAGAATTCCCTCATAGTACGTGTCTATACCACATTTTCAACTACAGATCTGTTTAGAATGTCTAAATAGCCTATGTCACATCCATCCATCCATTATCTATACACCGCTTAATCCTCACTAGGGTCATGGGGGGCTGGAGTCTATCCCAGCTGACTTAGGGTGAAGGCAGGGGACACCCTGGACAGGTCACCAGTCTATCACAGGGCCACACTTAGAGACAGACAACCAAGCACACTCACATTCACACCTACGGACAATTTAGAATCACCAATTAACCTCAACATGTTTTTGGACTTGTGGGAGGAAACCGGAGAACTCGGAGAGAACCCGGGAGTACATGCAAACTCCACACAGAAAGATCCCGGGTGTCCTCACCGGGACGCAAGCCGGCAACAGTGCAAACCAACTGCACCACCTTGCAGCCTGTACAACTTCACAGTTTCAAGATTCCCTAAAACCACCATTTTCCTTGAGTTGACCCATCCATTTGACCTGAAACAGCCTAAGTGTTTAAACATTTGTAGTACCTGTACAAAAGTATACAAATTTTAAAACATATTCAATAAAATCTATCATTTTTTGTGTATTCTGGGTCACTTTAGCAGAAGTCAGGCTAAAAGAATGACATTTAGGGTATTTTTTACTGCCATCAAATATCAAAACGGGTCAGAATTGACCCAAAACAACATGTAAAGTTGCAGTTGCTCCCGTTCAAGTCAGAAATACATACAGTACAAAATATATAGGTAGACACAAGTGCAAAATATGAACTGAAATATAAGCATGAGTGGAAGAATATGACCTAAAAATCTAAACATAAGTAGAAAAAATATGTCCCTAAATATATACATGAGTAGACAGTATAAGCGTAATTGTAAAATGTGTATTTCCTGAGAAAACAGGTGTAACATTCCCTGTCATAAGTGATGTGTTATTGCACATAATATGTAGTATTGCACAAAATGATTGCACATTATTGGGTGTTAACTCAAGAACTGAACTGAACTGCGATATTAGTTAACTGTTTGCATTAGATCTTCAGTCCTTTCTCCTTAATCTCTACATCTTTCCCATTTTTTTGGTTGTTTAAGGTTGTTATTTATTCTATGTAGATGACGCCATTCTTTTGTGCACTCTCAGCAAATGACTATGGTCATATGAACTTGCTTTGTCTTGAGGAGGTAAACAATCAGATGCAACAAAAAGTCTTTCAACTACATAAAAACGAGGCTTCACTAATTCTATTTGGCAGCTAAGGAGAAAGACGGGCTCTGTGCTTACTTGAGTCCAGGGCACAATATCACAAACACCTAGGTCAAGGATTTCTGTGTAATCATTGACAGGGCTCTAAATTCCAGTAGCCACGTCAGAGCTGTAACTAAATCCTTTTTCTGGCATTTTAAAAACATTGACAAACTTTGTGTCCAAGCAATATTTCTAAAAACCCATTCATGTTTTTATTTCTTGTAGTATTTCCTGTAATGGCTCCAGGCTCTAGGACCATTAGGTATTCAAAATGCTGCCCTTAGAATACTGACAAACACTTTATTGCAACTTTTAGATCCCTTACACTGGCTTCCAGGTAAATACAGAATTTAATTTAAGGCTTTCCATGTTGGCTATAGATCTCTCAGCTGTCTGTGCCCAAAATAGCTCATGTAGATATGAGTACAAGTCTGGTAGTTCTGTCAGATCTGCATGGACAGGTCAGTTAGTGGTGCCCACATTTCAGAACAGACACGATGAAATGGCATTATGCTGAAACCAACACCAGTTGGAAAGTAAACTTAAGACAGTTCTTTTCTCACTGCTTTTAATTACTAAACGGCCCATACTTTCATTAAACCTGTCTGCACCTTAATGTAATTCTATGTTATTATATATTTTATCTTTTACATATTTTTTTTTAATCTTCTGCCTTTTTCTGCTGTTTTACGCATTCACGTTTAACTAGTTTGTATGCACTTTGTTAAGTGTCTTTGTATTGTTTTTGATTTATTTGACTTTATTTGTTTTATTTCATTCTGCTGTGTTTTGTATTTTATCATTTACATGTTTTAAAAAATCTAACTTTGTCTGTAAAACACTTATATATGCAATTTATATATAAATAGACGTGCTTGCTTTCCAAAACAAAACTATGAGTTAGCTTAAGTACAAGCTAGCCTACCTGAAAACTGCTCTTGATAATGGTAATAGTGATTTGAATAAAGCTAAATACTCCAACTCAATAAAATAAAATGAATGAAACTACACAAATCTAAAATCAGTTGAAAGCCAATTTACTAAGTAAAAGGAAACTTGAATAAATAAACTAATTAGACGATGCCAACATAATTTAACTAGCCTAAATGCTACATTAGCTAACTGACAGGATTAGCTCAAATTAGCCAACTGCTTCCTTTGTACTCTAAGCTAACCTTTGGTAAACCACACAAAACCTGACAAAACTATACTTTAAACAACACAATATGGGACTAAACTAAGATTAATTAATTGTATTTAGAGTTAAATTAAACTGTAAAGTTCAGAAGCTATTGTTGAAATTAGCAGTAATGTAAATGCCCGTGTGAAATGTTGTGAAAGTCGTAAAGTTAAACTAGTAGCGAGTGACTAGCGTAGGCTTTCGTCAAAAGCTGGTGAAGACCGAGACAGAGATAAACAAAAGTTTAACTTACCTTTACCAGAAGATAAATGCAGCTCAACAGAAAACCCGCTGTTGCTCTTTATGTGCTTTTAATGTGTAAGTTCTTCTGCCCCTAGAGGCCAAAAGGACATTAATGCAGCTTCAAATAAACTTCATATGAAAAGAGACATAAATATCATAACACAACTTACAGTGGATGTTGCTGTGTGGTTGTTGTGTACTCCTTTGAAATCTTTTTGTCACAGATTTTGACACAACACAAGCAAAAACACCCTAATGATGTAATGTTTTACATAATCAGTGAAAAATCAGTGCTAATGTTTGTACAAACTTAAATTATGACTGAAATCTACTATAAACATGAAAAGAGTTTTACTAATTAGACCGCAGAATGGCTCGTGTTGGCACTATATTAGTAAATTATGATTATAAAACTGGGTAAACACTGTTTTAATTTGTAAATACCTGATATACTGCTGGGTATGTTTATGTACAACTTTAGAAGAAAAAAAAATATATATACATATACTTTCACTTTACTTTTTACACAGTTTATCACCTGTGACAAGGATCTTATGTGTTCTGTTTTCTTAATTGGTCTTCCCGGTCGTGTTTTTGTGGAACACCCAAAGAGAAACGACTGAACCGACATGTGATTTCGATGCAGATTCGATCTAAGAAATGCTTTGTTTGTGTAATTTTTCTTTCCCGTTAATCTTTTCTAAGGATGTTCACATTTGTGACAGGGATGGTCTCTTGGAGTCTATATTTGGCACCTGCTGCGGCGCCTGATACTTATAGGACACGGGACGGGACAGGGGGCGGGGTGTGTGTAGGAAATTATTTAGTGCAAACACACACACACACACACACACATAGAGAGAGAGCGCGAGAGAGAGAGAGAGAGAGAGAGAGAGAGAGAGAGAGAGAGAGAGACATTAAACCACATATATGAATTATGCCCACACAGACAAAGAGCGATGAAGCTGTGACACCATCAGATTGTCAGACAGACAAATGCCAGAACTATTTCACTTATAAGGGACTTTCAAAGACCATATTAAAGATTTTTTTCTAGGCCCTAAATGTTAATGAAACTCATAACCCTGGACTTAGTTTCACTTTCATCATAAAGCAAACAATCAAACAAAAGTTACAAATTTATAAAATGCACATTATCCTATTAAACGTCACTGGTTGCTCAAGATTGCACTATTTTCTTCTCAAAACTCTTTTTATTTTGATCATATGGGTTGATCACAGTTACTTAGTTCAACTTTTTTTCAATCATGTACCTCAGAAACTGACAAAGGTTTTATATGAAAAAGAAATATGTACTTACAAAAAAGAAATAAAATGCTGTCCAGGTATGAATAGTATAAACACATGCATACATATATATACACATGATCACACATGTTTTATGGAAAATGAGGTATTAAGCCAAATTGGTGCAGAAGTATATGTCAACATAGAAACATGGTCTTCATGGTAAACAACCAAACAAGTGCTGTCATAGTCGTTCTGCAGTTTGCTATAAGATATTTAAAAGTGCAAATTAATGAGCCACAGTATTCAAATGATTAATGGAGGATTAAGTATTGTAACAGGTAAATGAATAAAGAAGAGGCCAGCTTTACTGAGGCATAGTTTGGAACTGTAGTGGTTATAAAGGGGCTGCCACATACGTGGATCCACGTATTGTATGTTTGCTCTTCTCCAGTTTATTCGTGCCTCAGCATGAACAGACAAACGGTATAAGTCTGTTGTCGAAGAAAAAGTATAAGTCTGATAGATAAATAAGAATGCTTCCTACCGTCAGACAGATTCTAACACTTGCTGGAAGACTGATCTCAGCAGGTGAATAAAATCTCCCCTGAGGCCAAAAATAAAAAAAGTTGGTATCATCCCAATGTGGTGCGTACACATTGGCAAGAATCAACTCGTCCTGTGACAGTCGTATATCTACCCTTAAGGTCTGAGATAACATGAGAAGAGATGAGGAGTACAGTCTTATGAATGAAAATAATAGTGCTTCTAGCTTCGTAGGACTTTACCCCGCTTAATTGGTTGGTTTACTTACCTTACAGTTCTAACTAGAGAATTTCAGTGTGTACCTTTAAATTCCATCCATTCATTGTCTTCACCTCACCATCCCAGCTGACTTAGGGCGACGGCAGGGTGCACCCTGGATGGTCTCCAAACACAGCGACAGGCAACCAAACACACTCACATTCACACCGACAGACAATTTAGAGTCACAACTTAACCTCAGCATGTTTCTGGACTGTGGGAGAAGGATAAAAAAAATATGTAATTAAGCACTTTGAGCATTTAAAATCAAATCAAACACAATAACAAATAAACTAATTAACGTTCTCTCACCCACTGAGTGTTCCCACCCCTTTTACAAGCCTCAGGGAAGCCTATTAAAGCCTCCACTGAGCCAAGAAAGTGGCAAATTGAAAATAAATAACAGTGAGCCACAGCGGAAATAAAATTAATTCAAATGAAATAATGTAAAAAAGCCTAGGTTATTAATATGGTGTGTGTTTGGGGCCTGCAAAGGAAGAAAAATATGAAAGTTTTCTACTTTAAACTTGCCAATATTGTATGTAACACTTGACCACACTTAAGTGCACACTGAACCTTGGTACTCTGAGACGCTATTGATTTGGATTAAAGTGTTTTCGCTCTAATGTTGCGCTTCCTTTCCACATAACTTTCTGAAACAGATATATTTTGCAGAACCAGAATATGACTTAAATACTTGTTTATTTTATTTATACCATGGTACAGTCTGACATACTGCATCTCAGCATGGTCCTCCAGCTGCAGTATGTCAGACAGAAAAGCCCTGCAGAGGATAGTTAGAGGAGCTGAGAGGGTCATCGGCATTTCCCTCACCTCTGTCCAAGAACTTCTCCAGAGCTGCTACAGGAGCAGAGCACTGACCCCTCACACCCTCTCCATAAACTGTTTGAACTATCAGGCAAATGGAAGCATTAACGGAAGAACCATCAGAATGATCAACAGCTTCATGCCACAAGCTGTCAGAATGCTGAACTGCTGATATACAAACACTTCTTTATTTAAATTGCTCTAAGTTATTGGAAACTGAAGAAACGCTCTCTCATCCTACCTGTACTACTGTGTATGTACAGCAAGATGACAATAAACCTGATTTGATTTGGTTTGTATGGTCTAATGTGATGAGATGTGCAACGCCACTCTGTATCTGGGAAGCTACAGCCAGCAGCGAAGCAAAAGGAAGGGTAACAGTGAACTAAATCTTTGTTTTAAGTACATATTTAACAACTGAGGTATAAAATGTGTCGTGTAATTTCTCGGTTAAGGCGGTGACGTGGTTTTCCTTACATCTAAATGCTGAGCTGATTGATGTAGCTTCATTTAACACACAGATGTGCTACCTATCTGAAATACACCAACTTCTAAATTAGTATGTCCAAAACAGCCAAAGCACAGAAAGCCCAGCACATGTTTCAGTTCAGGTCCATGCTGCATAAGTTCATTTGAGCACAACGTGAGCTGTACTGGCATCCATTTATCTAAACTAAACCTGATCCTACCTCAGACCTTGCCTAACCTCCTACAGGAGTTACAGAATGTCCTTATTTTTTAAAGGATTCTCCTCATGTTTACATCTTTGGGAGGACCTGTATTGAACTTTTTTTATTATTTTTTAGTTGCACACCCAGCTAGAGGCTCCTAATGAGGCCTATCGCTGATAATGGAGGTAATCAGTGCAGCCCATCTGGCCTCTGCTCTTGCTGACATGCTTCCAGCCTTGTCGCGGTTTATTTATACACGACTGATCTATCAGCACCAGTTCTATGTTTGGTGAGCCTCAGCCAGTGTCCCAGAATAGCAATAATTAGAACAGGGCGGAAAAAGAGGAAAAGTGAAAACGTGTCTGAACGCGCATAGACTCCCCCACCCCGTCCTCTGCCAATCTCTTCATCCATCCCAGCTGCACTGTCTCCCGTCTGTTTTGTTATCTGGAGACGGAGACAGCAAAGCGGGCTGCAGGAGGAGGAGGAGGAGGAGGAGGAGGAGGAGGAAGAGGAGGGTGGAGAGTCTCATGTGTGGTCTGGATTGGGTGGTGATCCGCCAGTGAAGTCGGGCGAAGCAGAGTTTACCACACACAGTGGAGTCCTGATACTATCTCTGATCTTTCATTATATGTGCACTTATCGACATCTTAGAAACCACAAAAAAACATTATTCTATTCTATTCTATTCTATTCTATTCTATTCTATTCTATTCTATTCTATTCTATTCTATTATATTAATCTTGCTAAATAATTGCTTATTGTTATCATTTGTAAAGTACAAAATGCAGAATTTGCATGATTTACTTGAAGTACTTCTGAGAAAAAACAAATCACTTTATTTTCAGAAGTTTGTTCACATGAGGGCTCGAATAAAAATTATACAACTTGTTGCATTGAAATAAGGAAAATTACACTTGAAAGGGAAAGTTGTAATCATCATAGGCATGGCTGAGGTTGTATGTCATCGTAAATAGCAACTGTCAGACTTAATGACTATAAGTAAATTGTTAGTAATATTTAGTTGTACGAGGTAGTTGTTTTCTTTTCCATGTGTGAAGCTCGTGGTCTGATGGGACAGAAACACTGTTCCTTACCTTGGACATGATCTGGAGGATTTTATAAGAAATTCTACAACATGGTCATTTTTTTATTAAGATTAAAAGTCTTGTTTTTTAAAACAAGTTTATAGAACAAGGCAGTCTATTAATAATACTAATAATAATAATAATAATTAACAACCATAGCATAGTTACAAAGTGCTTTACAGTAAAATGAATGTCAGATTAGAAAACAAATTCAGCAAATAAATAACCAGAAACAAGAAACGTCAAAGTCAAGACTGTGATTTTATTTCGCATATCCAAGAAAACTAAAACCCTTAAAATTATTAGAATTATTTCTAATTATTAAAAAGTAGATTTCTAGCAGTGATGGAAGAAATATTCAGATGCTTTGCTTATGTCAAACGATCAATAGAGCAAAATAAAATGACTCCATTACAGGTAAACGCCTCACATGAATAATTCTACTAAGATAAAAAATAAATAAAAATAGAAAAAAAAAAGTATTGGCAGTAAATATAGCTAAAGAATTCACATAAAAGTACAGTTTTAGGCTTTCTGACTGATATATTATTATCTATGATATCATCCATCCATCTATTATCTATACACCGCTTAATCCTCACTAGGGTCGTGGGGGGCTGGAGCCTATCCCAGCTGAGTCAGGGTGAAGGCAGGGGACACCCTGGACAGGTCACCAGTCTATCACAGGGCTACACTTAGAGACAGACAACCAAGCACACTCACATTCACACCTACAGACAATTTAGAATCACCAATTAACCTCAACATGTTTTTGGACTCAACCCACGCTGCCCGTGCACATGCAAACTCTACACAGAAAGATTCCGGTGCCCCCACTGGGACGCGAACCTTCTTACTGCGAGGCAACAGTGCTACCAACTGCCCCACCTTGCAGCCCTTTATGATATCCTTAGATGAATAATACTGAAGCTAGAGTAAGCTGTTACTGTTGTGCCTGCTGCAGGTGAAGCTAGTTTGAGCTACTTTATATTCTTTATTATGCTTTATTCATGTATACACAGGGATGGCAGATAAATGTTTATGAATAGTGGGAGAGGAAAGAAAAAACTAAATTCAGATATAGAATTCTGGTTTAAGTTTTAGGACTTTTCTCATCTCTGATTTTTGGTAAGAAACTGGATCATTTGCACATTTAGTGAAATTAAACCATCTGAGAACTGAGTCAAGAATCATTCTTTGGAAGCTACCGACTCATAGACATCTGAAATGGGATCCTGACTACACATGGCTTCTTGTGAGACATCAGAAGCCTAAATGTTTGGAAATTATTGATTGGATCACTTACAATGTGTCGTATTTAAAAAAAAATCATCATCTTATAGAAGTAACTACAGCTACGGTAAATGTAGTGGAGTAGAAGTATAAAGTAGCATCAAGTGTAAATACTCAAATACCTTAAAATTATACTTCTGTACAGTACTTAGGTAAATGTACTTAATTACTCTCTAACACTGTTTTAAAGTACAAAATAAGATTCTTTGCTGTATTGTCGAAAGAAGACAGAATATACCAGCAAGCATTTTGCCAAATTCTGCTGTTTTGAGAAAGTAGCTGTATTGTGTCGTTGTATAGTCTAACTTAATGATTCCAAGTGAATTAAAACGCATGCAAAAAGGAAGTTCTTAAAGTTGTGTGTGTGTTTTTCATGGGTGTAATGCACAGCTCAGCGAAAACCCTTTATTATATATGAACATTGCTCATTTACTCTTATTGTGATCAAATTGAAAGGATATAAAATGACAAACAAACATCAGCCTAAACCAGCCCCAGTATAATGCAGCACCCTACGACAAGCTTGTAAACACGGAGCTCCAACGTCCTCAACACAACGTCCTTATCTCATCTCTCCTCATCAAGGAAAGTGGGAAAGGGCGCGGTGGTGACACAATGTGTATCTGTATGCATGTATGTACGTATGTTCAGGCATTTTGTCAGCACTAACCATGACAATGCTGGCCAGCGAGGCGGCAGATGTAATTGGCATGTCTAAAGTCACACACACACGCGCACACACACTTAGCCTAAACAGCCCCGTAATAGTGGCATGATATAAACCCACCCAAGACGCAGGGCTACAAAAACCCTCCGCACTGGGCCACAGCAGAGAGACGGAGTTGCAGATCTTTGAGGACAGAAGTGGAACAAGATTGAAGGTAAGCAGGTGGTTCTCTTTTGAAATTCATGTTTTTGTGTCCTGAAAGTGACATCTGACTGTTGGTTCCAGATGTTTTGCTCCAGATGTGTGCTACCTTTCCTGGCTCTTCACCTGATGCTGGAGGAAATATCTGCTGCTGTCTTACCCAGCAAGTTCAGAAACAAAAGGGTAAGCCTTCACTTACATCACCTCATGGTCAAACAGCAGTGCAGGGTGTTTGACTCTTACTGTGATCACTGTCCTCAGGAAACCAGCTGGCTGGATCAAGAGGACTTTTCTCACCTGTTTGATCGCTCGGACGTGGGCGACCTCTCTGTGGGTGATGAAGGGGAGCTGGGCAGGACTGTGGACCATCACTCCTCTGAGACTTTCCCTCCTCGAACGGAACACCTTCTGGGAGAGAACCAGTTCCAGTACAAGCGTAAAGCCAACGAAAAGAGGTGAGGGAAAGAAGTGTTAAAGAGAAAAAAAAAAGGTGAAACCAGTAAGATTAACTTTAAAAACAGCACATTTCTAACTTCAGAAACTGAAATAACCACTTGAATAACATAATTGATGATAATTATTAATTAGATTTGCCATATACTTCCCATACACCTCAAGAGTTAAGCGTTAACGAACGATGATCGATGATTTTTTATTTTATTTTTTGCTTAGATAGATAGATAGATAGATAGATAGATAGATAGATAGATAGATAGATAGATAGATAGATAGATAGATAGATAGATAGATAGATAAGTATAATATGTATAAAATGAATGATTGTATTTTAATTTGTATGACTCACTGCACATCTCAGAACATAAATGTGTTGAACCGAGCTCGTCTTTCTCTCTTTTCGGTGTCAACAGGAGGAAAGTCGCTCCTTTAGATTCCATCGGTGGCTTTCAAATGTCCAGTTTCCGAAACCGAAAGGTGAGAAAAAAGAGAAAGATGTCCCTTGAGTGAAGCTGTATTCTGTCTTGTTCTATATTTACTGAATGAAGGACACTTAAGACCTGAGCTCTCGTTTGATATGCACATTTTTTTTCCTCTTTTCTATTTGATGTGATCAAATAGAAGAGAGGAATACAAAATAAAAAATAGAAAGAAAATAAAAAATATATTTAAAAATAGAAAAAATATTTACAAAAATTAATTTAAAAAAATAATTAAAAAAATAATAAACTATATACTTTAAAATAAATAGCAATACTAAAAAATACATAGAAAATTAACTACTGCTGTGGTAATTTAACCCAAAATGTGGTTTTAAGATGTTATATCACTTTCAAATGTGGTGCAGCTTTAATCAGCAATAACAATCTGTCTGCATTTATATTATAGCTTCAACAGATTCCTTCTTCATTTCTTGGATCAACTTTTATTTCCTGTCATTTGCACTGACAATGATCCAGATTTTCATTTAACTTTAACCATTCATACTGAAGAACTTTTTATACATTTCTCTTGCAGCAATAACCAGACATCTACCGGGAAGCCTGAACAGAAAACATCTATTTTTCTCCCTCCTCGATGTCACTCCATGTGTGAGCTTTGTTCAGCTTGATATTTATTCATTAACTCACTGCACCGCCACACTAAGATGTGACGATCCAACCATCGACCGTCTCCCTCTTGTGGTTGAACATGACAAACACTTCCTCCGTGTGCTGACGTCTTAATAAAATGCGGTAAATAACGGTTTTGTGTCTTTATTGGTGTTGCAATGACAATAACTCTTTTTTGTTCCCAAAGACTTTTATTTGTCAAGCTACAATTAAACAAAACAATATCAGACTGCAGAAAATATAGAATTTGCTTGGGTATTCTCTCTCTTCACTTTCACATATGTACAGTTGTCAAAGAACAGGATATGTACACAGAATCGAAGTTGTACAGAGAGTGCAACTGCTACCGGAGACTTACCAAGACTCACCCACCGACGAAAGAAAAAAAGCACATGGTAAAACAAAAAAAAAAATAAACAAATGCCACAAACCTATGCAGCCTCGACCTCTTTTTTTTTCTTCTTCTTCTGTACACTACAACTTTGTTCTCGATGTGAGACAATCTTTATGTCCTTTCTCTGACGCGGGCGCATCTCTAATCCCGCTTCTCAGAAAAGCTAAGAAATAAAACATATTACATGAAATAGAAAAACAAATATTTTACAACCATTCATAAACGGGCCTCGGAGCCACTTTTTTTTGTTAATCATTGTAACCACTCATCGTACAGCAACGTTACCTCCCCCTCCGCCTCGATGTCTCGGTAACACACACACACACACACACAAAAAACATAAAAAAAATTAACAGCTTTTAATGTAAATGTTGTTCATGGTAAATGGCTACCAAGGATTGATTAACAAACCAGACAGTGAGAAACATTAAGCGCTCAATCATGAATGTACACAGCCAGGTAAGAGACTGAATCAGCTGTAGCTTATATTGTCCTATTCCACCCATGTATGCAGTGGAAGCTGTACTGGGGTTTATATTTTTAGAAACATACTGTTGTGTGTGTGCAACTTGAATGTAGATTCAAACTAATACATCATAGCTGATCCTATAAATTTTTTTAAAAATCTCTTATTTCAAAAGGAGTGAGAGCTCTACTTATTTAAAGTTCAGTGATCGCCACTGACAACCCCAAAGAAAAATAAGTCGCTAAACAGAAATGAGCTGCCCGACTAAGCGTTATGACTAAACGAATAACAGGAGTGACGTTCAAGCTACACAATATAGAAGCGGTACTGTTGTTGTTGTCGATGTAAATCTTGCATTGATTTAGTTAGAAAGAAGCGACTGTCAAACTGAGAATCCTTCAGAGACGCGAGGGATCGCTGATTTGTCGATATCGTCGGAGAAATAATTTACAAGTCAAAAATGCACTTTCAGTGAATATGAGACCAAGTGTGAAAATGTATGCACCAGCATAGTAAATAACAACAAAGCCAATTAATGTAGCAATTGTTTAGTGACCCGGGAAAAAAAAAAAAAAAAAAGATTCTCAACCGTCACTGTTGCCTTCTGTCCATTTCTTCACAGTCGACAAAAAAAGGGGGGGAAAAAAATAAGAAATTAAAAAATATATATATAAAGGGATAAATAAGAATGGTTGTGATTGTCAAAAGAAATCCTACAAACTGACAATACAGTTGCCATCCAGGTGATAATTTAGGCTGTTTTGGCTGTAGGCATCAAAGAAAGTAAGTGTCAAGAAGAGGACAGCAAAAACAAGGTGAGTGCTCATCATCATCATCATCATCATCGCCCTTGTCTCTAAGTGTCTTTTTTGTGTCCTGACCGTCGCTGGTCCCTGCACTTGTGGCAGTAAAAGATGTCGGGAACATTGGACTTCTTGATCTTTGCACATGACAAATGCACCCAAATGCCGCACTGGTTGCACTCGATCATCGGCCGGCCCGCGAACGGCTTCCCGCAGTAACAGGTGATCAAGTCCCATGAATCGTCGCCTGTGTTGATAAAGAGATCAGAGTTATGGGACGTTGTAGCTGACATGTAGGTGTTGCTATGTACACACTAAGCATTGGGGAGAAATAACAGTTCAGTGTTAGATATTTCGTGACTGTATGCACATGAATAATAAAGACAGTGTCATACCTGACTCCACCATAATGTCTTCGTCGGCGATCCAAGTCTCACCCTCGCTGGAGCTCATTTCCGCTTCCCTGATTGATTCGTCCGGTTGCATCTTTCCCAAGCTCTGTATGCTCGAAGTGGAGCCCCCGTGCACTGCCAGGTCCTCCCCGTCAGCTCGTACCTCACCGTGCGTGTTCCGCGCCTCAGAGTCTGTCTCGCTTTGAGCAGTCGAACTCTTGAGCTTCTTAGGTTTGGGCTGTTTTGAGTTTTTGCTGCGTTTGATGCGGGCTCTTTTCTCGCCTTCGCTGCTGCCACTGTCTGCTGCTGTCATGGCTGAACCCAGCGACAGCTTTTTCAGTTTTTTGTCCTTCTTGCGCTCCGCCTTTGAGGTGGCCTGGCTCTCATACAGGGAGTCTTTTAGGCGCATCTTGTCCAGCAGTGTGCTATCAGAGTGCATGCGACGGATATTTTTACCCTTATTTGCGCGAGCTTTACGGACGAATGTATGGATGGTGTGGATGTCGGAGCTTCCATCTGCCCAGGTGTTGCCTATGGAGCTGCTGCCTCCATCTGCTGACAGCCCTGAACTGTGTGCAGAGCTGGATGATGTGGGGGACCATGAACTTTCCTGTAAAGTAACATGAGACAGTTTTAGTCCATTGACAGGACGTGAGCAAGGTGAGGCTATAGTGACAGTTTCTTTTATCAACAGTGATGTTCAAAGCAGATTACCTCCTTTGGACTGGGGATGTAGCCAGCATAAGCTAGGACAAAGCTGCAGAACTTGTTGAAGTCCTCGACAGTCCTCTTTTTCCTCTCTGGGGGCTGCAGAAAGCACATGTTTAAAAAAACTGAAGCTTATTTTGACAAGCCTCAACAACAGAGAACAACTGAATGAAACACTCTGACTATTCAATGTAAAATGCAATGCAAAGTACTCACCAGAGGTTCCGTTTTGCACGTCAACAGTGAATCTGATGGGGGAAAAAAGCACATCTGTAAATCACAAGCGACCAGTTCCCATTCACTTTGTCCTTTTGTCAGTAAAAGCCAACATCAATTGCAAACCATAAGGTTGCCTAGTGGTATGCTGAATGGGCTACTGCTAACATTAGCTTGCTAACACGGTTCAATAATGTGATCGGGATCGTTGGCGATGCGCATGTTTGGCTTATTTAAGAGACGCATTTGCTTAGTAACGTTAAAATACACAATAGCGTTGACTTGTAGCCGATAAAATAAGTAAGTCGTCGGACAGTAATGCTAGTTATCTGTGTCCTCCAACAACCGCAACCGGTGTCACTTGGTCACCGAACTTCAGGCAGATTTTGAATATATGTCCATCAGCCATGCTTAACTACTCATCGATTTCACATTAAAGGTTTTTTTAAAAGTTGGTTTTGCAAAAGCGTTGATAACTAGCCTCAGTTTGTCGGATGCAAATGTGCTATCTTGTCATTTTGTGTTGCCTGTATGCTACCTGCTAAAGTTAGCTGACATGTAGAGGGGAAGCTAACAACAGGTTCTGCAGTTTACTGCGAAAGCACAGTTTGGACTAGTGTGACCCCTTCAACTCCAGACAGACTCTGCAAGAACATATGTGTATTGGGAAATGTTATGTTTGATTCTAAAAAAAAAAAAAACAAAAGTGCTAACGATCAGCCCCCGTCAAGCTAGCGATTCGCGCTGGCTTTCTTGAAATGGAAGTGGGAGGCTCAATAGCAAAATTAGCATGATGATAGTAAGGTGATGCGATTAAATCGGGTGTGTCGTGTTTGACAGCTTTGAAGTTTGAGCTAATGTTAAAACGTGAAGTTTTCGTGGCTGACAGGCGAGCTAATTTACTTAAAACTGACTTGTGACAGTGTTTTCAATGAGGCGGTTGGGCAACGTTGGCTATCCAGCTAGTAGCTTTCAAGCTAGGTCGTTCGGCGCGTTATCTCGCAGGCTAACTGAACTGTGCAATAAGTACGTTAACACTGGATTAGCTGGCCACAGTATTCGAACAAAAACTCCATATACTCGATATTCACTTTAACACAACTTTCACTGCAGTTCAACGACAAGTCTTTCTAGAGTAAGCAATGTTAATAATACAGCATACGCAACCAAACGTAGCACTAACGTTAGCCCTCGCTCACATCAGGTTAGCTACCGTAATGCCCGCAAAACGACATTTTTCATCGATTGACAATCTAACATCACAAGGAACTGTTTCTTTAATGGCTTTTCGTCGGTTAAACGTACCTTGGTGTTCAGACATTATGTCAAGCATTGTCGCCTAACCGACAAGGCCTCGGTCCTAGAAACAGAAGCAGCAGCCGAGCTAGCCGGAGAGTAGCGGCCGTCGCTCCGTGCCTTCCCCCGGCGTGGCTGCACCTTACCGCCGGGCAACTTTAGCAGCAGAAAGCCAAGGGCGAAGAGGACCGAAGAGACCCTTCTTCCAAACACTCCACCGAGGGTCGAAGTTGATGTTGTTTTCCCTTGATGGGAATCCGTAAGAAGGGTTAACGTCTCAGAAGCGAACCTTCTCTGGGCTGTCGCCACACTATTAGCCCCACAAATTACTAATTCCTCTGTCGCTTAACGTGCTACACTTAAAGCTCCCTTTTCTTCGTCAGTGCATTTATATAACCGCTGGTACCGAAATACATCCGAAGTGTCAACTCTCTTCAAATAAGCGCAAGTAATGTTTGCTGATCCATGATAGCAACTTCCCAGATGAAGTTTTCTCCGTGTCTTCGCTGTAGGCATTCAAAACGACTGGAGTTTTGCTTTATTCCGCACGGTCCTCTCCGTCCGTGCGCGGCAGAAGCCTCTTGAGGCTGCCAGCATAAGGTTCCCTGCGGTGTATGCTGGGTAACGTAGTCTGGTGATGCAGCCATTCAAACCAGAGAGTCGAGAGTCGTAAATGTCATTGAACTACATTTACCTGCATTAAGCGACATTAAGGAAACGGGAACTCTGGGATATGAAGTTTTTTAATCCAAGCAACCCAAACATGCTACCTAGCGAAACTTGCTGCACTTGTGTCGGACAAAGAAAGCTTTATTTAGTAAAAAACGCAACTTGCAACAACAGTAGGTACTTATCATTCTTAGCTTTTCGAGATGTACTCCTTCTGACGTTGAGCTAGCCGGTTTCTCTTATGGTATCCATGTTTTAGTCGGTGGTGTATCAGAAGTATGCTAAGGAGCTAAAGCTACCTTGCTCAGTGACAGTGTACCATGTTGTCTGAACTGCTGCAAGGCACTGACAGTGGGGGTTTCCTCATAATACAAGGTAAATTACTTTACTGTTGTAGAATTCATTTTCAAATTGCCAACACTAACAGACCTGTGAGCTATGTTAATCGAAAATTAAAGTCGTGTAATTTATACTTGAATCGACAGATTCTTCTAGTTGTACTGGTAGACACCTCCTGAAGAGCTTCATCAATGCTGCACTGAACAGGTATTTACAGCAATTAGTATGGTGAATGTTTGGTTATGAAGGAAGTATTAACTAATAGTGTGGCCAAGTTATGTATCTGATACATATATATATGTATGTATATGTATTAAAGTGTACCTTGCTCTATGTTATAAATATAGGGAGGAAGCTATTCATGTCCTCGGCTTTGAGGTCAGTGAGGAAGAGCTTGGAGAAGGATTGACAACATCAGCCCATCAGAGGTAATCAAACAATGAACCAATCAACTGAAAATGAATTGATGTTTGGTAAATTGTGTGTTATTTATACAGCAATAAACAAATCATTCACTGGTTCCAACTTCACTCATGTAAGCATTTATTTCTCTTGTTTAAGAAGCTGAATTTCTTTGGGTGTTAAACTATTCAAACTAAAGATGTGTCAAAGCAGACATTTTTCCAGTATTTTTGTAAATTTTATGTAATAAAAAATGCATATTTATGTGATCAGAAAAGAATATTCAGCATTTCACTTTGTTTATTCTGCAGTCAAACTGACTATTTATCATCTGTTTCTTTTTTTTTGTTTTAGGCTACGCTTTCACAATGCTTATACAGACCCCCTTGGGTGGACGGATAACTTGGCTTTCACAGTTCATCAGTTCGGTTTGGAGGAACTTACACATCTGGTCAAGCAAACATCACACCCCAAACCAGTTACATTAGTAATTGACTCTCTATCGTGGATATTGAGACATGTCAGTCCCCCTGTTGTCTGCAAGACTCTACAGCAGCTGAAAAGAGGTGATAAATATTTTTTTTTGTGGCAATGTTATGTTGAGGTTTTAGTGTAGTTTTACAGAATAAAGGAAGGTATGACTTCCAGGAGTGGGTTTGATCTGTAATTGTTATTCATGAAAAGTCAAGCTATACATAAAATTTATGTGTACTATCTATTGTCAGACTTTCTTGGTTGACTTGTTTGAGAGTAAGTGGACTGGGAAGAGCATACAGCACTACCTCTGTTTAAGGATTATTTTCTGTGTTTTCATTAGGGGGAGCTGTGAGAGCTATTATTGGTCTGCTCCATGCAGATATGCATCAGACCGGTACTGTGGGAAGTATTTGCCACTTGGCTACTTCAGTCATCACTGTAGCACCTGGAATGAAGGGAGACGAAGCAGTGGCAAAAATAACAAAGCGCTCAAAATCGGGGAAAGTCACGCAAGATGTAAGCAGTGTTTGCATTTGGGATGGCTATTTTGTGTTCCTACACTATTATAAACTGTTGACAGCTTTGTTTTTTGCCCTTAGGAGGAAATATTCAGCATCAAAGAGGATCTTACAGTCATCATACAGAGCAAGCCTAGCCATCTTGAACACAAACAGGCTGACCCTGAGGAACAGCAGGTGCAATATAACACGTGCATAATACCTTAGCACCATGCAAGGTTCAACAGAGGAAAGACAGAGAAAAAAGTATCCGCTTTGTGTTTTCACAGACGGACCCAACAGCTAACTTGACCTTCAACCTTCGACTGTCTGATACAGAACGCAAGGCCAAGGAGAAACTTGCACTTCCCTTCATGTTCAGCAAAGAGAAGTCAGAAGCTTTCTTACAAGCCATATATTTTAAAGTGATCACATTCTGTATGTTTTGTAATTTTCTAAGCACAAGACAAACCAAAATACTGTCCCATTTTTAATCTTGCAGAAAAACAGCTCTGCTCCACTCGGGCCAAGGTTCTGGACGCATTCTGTACGAGCCTGATGCCAACGACGACTTTGACCAGGAGGACCCAGATGATGATCTTGATGTATAGGGCCAAGGCACACAACTTACTAAAGCCACAGAAGATCCATGTTTCATGTCCTGCGTGCCACTGAAACACAGTCATTTGTAGCATTTGAGACTCATTCCATTTATGTCATCTTCAACGTTAATTCAGAGAACTTTCAAAATTTAAAGTAATGTCCAATATATCTATAAGAAACCTGTACGAAATGTATAAAATTGATTCTTTCCGAATCTTTATACTATCTTTTTTTTGCAGTTGCTTGCACAAACTTGATTTGAGGGGTCACAAGGTAATTAAAGTGATCAGAGGGAATAACATTTCTATTAACCAAACTGAAGTTTATTGTTTCAGACTTCTTTCTAAATGCTGATCTTTCCTTAAAATACTACATCTAACATACATCCATACTATAAATGAAATATAAATGAAAACACAGCTGACAACTGTCTGTGTCACAGCCAGAAAACGTAACGAAGGACACAAATATAAACTGTCTAATTGCCTTAAGTTAATTTGGACTTTTTTAATCGCACATGTGAAAGTGCTTCCATGACATCCTGTGATTAGGTTATGATTACACTTTTTACATATGCTGTTTTATTGAAAATGTGGATTTCTAAATGAGCGACTTTAGCAGTGATTGCTCAATTCATGCCATAGGTTTAGTTGCAACAAACGATAACTGGCTTCCACTGACACCACCACACATTATAAGTACTAAAATCAATGTCTGTCAGAGGAGATGATTCATTTCCTAGTTTGGAGTAATGCGGAGTAGGTGTAAGAAAGTTTTTGGAATTTGTTGGCAGCTGGCAAGACCACATGTTTGCTAACGGCTGTAAAAGTTGCCCCTGCCAATTATACATTATACATTGCAAATGGATTTTAGTTTTATTTATTCACCAGACAAACTACACACTTGTACAATACATAAAAAAAATAAAGTTCCTAGTAAACACATCTATCCACGAGCAAGTGGTTTTTCTCATGTTTTGTTGTTTTACAGCTTGTTCAGAATAATGAGGTTTATTGACACCAATTAAGCTCCTGTCAACGTGACAGCACACAGATGTCTAACCATTAATCTTATTTATATTAAAGTGCAGTGCAGCCACAAAGAGATTAGCTAAACATAAAATGGAGAACTTTAGCAAAACTGGTCATTTTTAACGAAATTCGACCGAGCAGACATTCGCTCGTCCACGTCTGTTTGTTTTCTTTCCACGTGGACGTGCTGCGCGCAACCGCAGAGTTCCTCGCGGAAGTGACGGCAAAGCGGCGATGGCGGCTCGCAGTTTCATTCCGGATTTCCACTGGACTACAAACTGATTTTAACCGGACCCGGTTAGGCTTTGGGGAACTTTTGCTGAACTGTCTCTCTTCGCACGCCGCACAGACTGAAGTCGCCTTAAACCGGTGCTTGTCAACGAGCGGCCCCACAGCTTTTTGGGGGTATTTTTGTCCAAGGTTCAAGGTGGTCACCCTGTCGAGCTAGCGGTAGCTCGGCGGCTACTAGCTAACGGTAGTTAGTACACCTAAAGCTAGCTTGTCAACGAGCTGCGTGCTAAGGTCCATACAGCAGCAGTCGTCGAGCAGCGGCGTTTTTTGACCACGTCCACGTTTGTCTGTCACTGTTACGATGCGAATGCATTATTTTTAATGCTGATTGTGCCACAAGTGTGCAGAGCGAGGTACTCACACGTTTGCTTGGCCTCTTGTTCATTTGAATTGCTAGTTTGGCGGCTGTGGCTAAAGACGGATTTTGACTGTGTAGCAAGCAAGTCTCTTCAGTAATTACCCTTGCAACTTGCGTCAAACGGGTGAGAATTGAAGTTCAGTTGTTGTGGGGTCTTTGCGTGCTCATCAACATGCTGAAGACCCGGCAGTGTTTACTTGGCATCCGCACTTTTCTCGGCGTAACGTCCAGAATATGGGGCTTCATCATGTACATCCTCAGGAAGCACCTACGAACGGTGAGAAGGGGTTTGAAAGATGTTTGTCATTTGGTGCTGTTGTGTTTCTGTGACAAGTGAGTCAAGTCTTGACGTTTCCATGACTCCTATGTGCCCAAATAATATTTTTCAGATCACCTGTAGGGATCTCTTGTTGGCTCCCATTGAATAGCATCAATGTCGAATTTTAATACTTTTCCATCCTTGGGGCAGCTTTAAATTTACGCAGTCATATTTAAATACTATAAAAGTATAATACAGATTTTAAAAGTGTAAACACATTTTCAACAAAAGAAGTATATAAAGTACTGCAAAATGTAGAACTGCCCACTGCCTACTTTCGTTATTGATTCAAATGTACAACTGCCTCTAATGATTACTTTCGTTATTAAACCACATTTATCTTTTCAAACTAAATGACAAACTTTTTTTAGTTGGCTTATTAACCATTTTGTCTGTAAAATATCAAAAAATAGTGCAAAGTCTCCTTAAAAGGTAATTTTGTCCAACAGTCCAGAACTTAAACCAGCCATGACATGTAGAAGAAATGAATATTCTGGAAGTAATTTTTGAAAAGCAAAACTCTTTTTCTTGATAATTCGTTTTAAATTCATTATCAAAATTGTTGCTGAACCATCAAATTGATTATCAGACTGAATATTTCAGCTAAATATTGTGTCTGGGTGTTATTGTGTGATTAGACTTTGTAAATAAATGGCTGCTGGAGCTGGAGCTGCAGTGCAAAATAGAAGCCCCGCCACATCCAAATTTAAGGAGCAGCAGCACAAGCGTGCAGGTCACCTTCAATTGCTCACAAATGCCTCCACAATAAGCATGGCATTTAAGGTGACAGACGCCACATGCTTGTAACTTGGACATACACATGGGTGAGTTGCTAATAGACATGCATATGTGGTGTAATATGAGTGGACTTCGACTCCAGCTCCGTATCAGACCAACAAAGCTTGGAGGAGTGCCCTGTGTGTTGTAATCATCTTGCTGTTGGAGGTTTGGCTGCAGTTTATTGTGTGGCAACAACACTTGCGGGTTGTGAACAGGCCCTGAGTGAGAGGAGTTCAGTCCATGTTATGGCTGAAGTGAGAGGGATTATGTCGGCACAGAGAGCGTACTGTTCTCTCTCTCTCCCTCTGTTTCTCTCATTCTCACTCACAGTTTAGCACCCTTGTTTACAGTCTGTGATGCACTGAACCAGTGTCATTGACTGGGCGCTGAAGTGTAGGTGATCCTATGGATGTGCGTGGCAAGTGTGATGGAACATATTTGAAGTCAGGATTGTAAGATCTGACCCATTCAGTACCTCTAAAAATATAAGCATTCCAAAAGTTTGATATAAATAACTGACAGCCTGATAACCTACAACCAGATCCAAAAATATGGATCAATAAAAGCCTGATTGGATTATGAATATTAGAATTGGGTCATAATCCCATGCCTGAGACTCTGTCAACAAATGACTATATGGTTGTTTATTAATCTTACAGTCATCCATGTTATATAATAGACCTACTTATTGTTCTAAATGATACAGTGACATCCTGCAGCTGCAAAATTAGTCTTGAAACAATTAACTAATTAACACAAAACACCCAACTTTACTAGCTGATGGTAGAACTTAATGCTCAGCTGATTATTCCACTAAATAATTAGCAACCGTTTATAATGATCAGTTAATCATAAATGTAATTTTTATATGCAGAAATGTCCCAGATTGTCTGGTGTTACTGTTCTTGGTTGTGAATACCTGTTGGTTTTGTCCTAATCTTTTTTGTCGTAGTAAAATTAATAATTAAAGGTTTTTGAATATTGGTTGGCCAACATGAGTAGTCCCCATATGTCAACTTTTGCTCTGGAACAAATCCTTAAGCAATTAATCTTAATATTACTTAAGAAAGTAATAGACAAATTGGTTGATAATTTAGAAACACCCCTGGTTGAGTTCATGTTGCTTGTGTCCTTGTTACAGCTTCACAAATGCAAGGGCTACCTGCTTATCTCCACCACATGCCACTAAATAATTTTTAATTTGAGGACTCTTGGTCAGGATACAAGAGCATGAATAATTAAGATGAGAGCTGTAGCCCTAGTCCGGAGGCAAAAGATTCAGTCGGAGCTTGCAGGCCAGGAGTCCAGATGGACATTCTTAGAGGTGCAAAGAGCTGAGTGGACGGTGAGGTTCCCCCTGTGGTGCCCAGCAGCTGCTGCCACCAATAGGCTTCCCCAGAGCTCAGTCTGCCAGGCAGCAGTGGGAGGGGACACGGAGGGAGGCTCTGTCTAAGGCTTAGGTACCAAGCAGCCCAGGCTCAGTCAAAGTCACCCTGCAAGTCTCCCTTACTGTGTGTGCCCCATGCTCCGCTGACACCCACCGACAGCTGGGGGGATAAAAATAACCCTGTGAAGAAAAATGCAGAGCCCCTGGGCTAGAGGCAGCACTGGGAAGATTCCCCCACTGTAGTCATTCTGATCAGAGCAGAGCAAGAAAGTTACAGAGGAAGAGCCCCAGGGTGGACACAACCAACTTCTATTCATTATTTAAGTATGGTGTCCTCCTGTTTTCCCTTTGTTGATCTGGTTTACCAACAATATTTTGCTTTAGCTGAAATATAAGGCCTTCTTGGAGATATTAACCTTAGCCGTAGTCCAACTCATCCAGAGCACAATTAGCTTTCATTCATGATCCTTGCTGATGCTGTGAGAAGATAACAGAAAACCACATTTCTGTACCCTAAAGGGTTTCCAAGACACTAACACTGGTCCTTTTATGTCAGGAGACAACAGTTGCCTTGGAAATGAAAACTTTCTGCAGTGGTGTAGTAAATTCATCATATTGTATGAAGTGTTGTGATCAATGTCTGACTATTTCATTTGCAGATAATACAGTATCAGACGGTGCGATACGACACTTTGCCTCTGTCACCCATCTCCAGAAACAGACTCAGTGAGTATACAGTTGTTTTAAAGATATGATCACGCTGCATCACGCTATGAAAACCCATAACTGACTTTGTTTTGGTTTGTATATGCTTTTACCAGACACATATTTAGTCTTTTTGTGGTATTAACACAAACATGGACACTGTCAGAAAATATTTGTAATTTAAAGAAGTGAAACAACTTCAGGAAAGAATTGTCCAGAAAACTAATTTCTAGAAACCTAATGGCCGACATGTGAGCACACAGTTTAGCACATTTCCCTCGTCTTCATCACCAGTTCAGAAAGAGTTTAATATAGTGTAATGTCCCCACACAAGGAAGTGCAGACTTTGGGTGAAAGTTTCATATGTTAAAGTGGGTCAAATTACGAGATGTAAACCACTGTTCGTGTGCACGGATAAACCTGCTGTGCTACTCTAGTCCCCAAAACAGCATCAGACAGCACTCTGATTCTCTGAACCCCACAACCCAGTGGTGGGTTTTTAAAGTCATGTTGACTTTCAAGACCTTACCAAAGTGACGTCATTTATCAGCCAGTACCTGTAAAAACAAGATAGAACTGTCAGATTTTTAACTTTGTAACGATCAAAGCCTCTGTAAGACACAAAAGAACGAGTCCGCCTCAGCACACCGGTTAACAGTGACTCAGCTGCAACCAACAGGAAAACAAAAAAATCTACTTTGTTATCCTGCACAGAAGACATTTTTGAGTTTTCTCCAATTCTATCCAAGGCTGTGTTTTCATAGAGGTGCAAGATTTCATATTGCGGTAAAAATCAGCCCACAGTGAGTGAAAATAGGACCGGAGTTTTAAAAAAAAACAAAAAAACATCCAGAAGCTGTTTGGTGTTCAGAGGGTTAAGGGAAATGTTCCTTTGTATGGCAAGAAATATGCAGGTTTAAAGGAGATGGATACCTGTCAACAAAGGAGGTGTTTATCTCTCACGTGTTGTTGCCATGTCGTCACACTTGACTTTGAATAAACTAGTGCTAATAGCTGAAAATGTCACATCACCACTGCGTAATGTAAATAATATCTGACAATATGAAATGCACTGGACACCAAGCATGTACTGATACACAGGCAGCATACATACTGTAGGATTTCCTGTAACCACAATGGTAAATTTAAAAGACTGCCTGATTTAGCTGCAGATGGTAGTCCATTGTGCTAAAAAAAATGCTGTTTCCTTGCCTACAAACATTTTTAGTACGAGTTGTAGTGGCATATAAATGTCAGAGTCCTCTTTAAACTGTGGCAAAAATATATGAATGCCTGCCTTTAAGTGTGACAAGACACATTTGTGGCGCAGAAGTGGAGATGAAGTACAAATGTTGAAGGCCCAGTAACACTAGCATGGACTGGTTTGTGCGCTCTGAATGAACTTCTCTTCTGTCAGCAGAGAGCTCATTCAACAGCACACTCTTGACTTAGAGGTAGGATTGTATTTCACTTCTACTTTACTTCCCTTTCAGTCACTTCACTGACCTCAGCTGGAGACTCAGGTCGAGTCTTCGATGAATGAGTAATTCCTTTACATTCAGTTAGCTCTAAGTGGCCGGCGTTGCTGCTTGGATTTACAGCACTGGGCAGAATTAAAGCAACATTGTCAAAAAATTGTCTTTAAATCTGTGCATTAGAATGAGGTTAGCAGCAAAAGCTTTCTAGATCATGATCATTATCGGCAAGCCTCTGAAGCCATGCATGCAAAAAGAGACAACAAATTTAAATGTGTTTCCAAGCTCACAGAGAGTTGGCTAATTTTCTTACTGCATTTACATGTAGTTTAACTTCATGAATTACAGCAGTGCAGCCAGAAGGGAAACTCATTACACACAGTCATGCATCTTTGTTTTTAATATACACAGTTTACCTAAAACTGGCAGTGAGTAGCCTCTTACAGTCTTAAAAGATTACAGGAACACCTAAACAGCTGTTAATTTCTAGAATAATAGCCTCTCATTTGTAAAGGCCATGGGGCAAGAGGACGTTGTAGTAACCTTATATGATCTATATTTCTCTTTTGTGCCATCTACATTCTCCAAAAGAATAAAAAGACAGTTTCTTGCCACTAACACACTTCAATTAATTAAGCAAGTAGTGGTTTCAAGTGAAGCCAGGAGTCTGGCTGGGCACCCGGAACCGGTTCCAACTCGGATCCAAAGTTTAAATTCTGAAGGAAAGTTCATTAAGACACATTTTACTTGTGCTTGTGCATTACCTGGTGTTACAGAGTATAGAGCAGTACAGGTGTGTGTGCAGGGATCCTGTGAGCTGCAGAGCAACAGAGAGCACGTTGCCAGCAGTGTCAATGTGACTGGTTATCCCCGGTTAGCCACCAACTGCTCCGGCCCGACAGAAGTTCTCCTCGCTCCCTGGTTATAGTCCTGATGACAGAGCAAAGGCTGACACAGTGTACCACACCTACTGTATATCTACCGCTATCTGCCTGCACCATCCTGCAAGCTGAATACTCAGTTTTTCTATCTCCTGATGTATTTGTCTTAATAAATTATGACTCTGGCATTATTCTGTTACCATGCTCTGTGCTGAGCTGCTTGATCATGTGAGCTGCACAAACTGTGCTTCACAGACTCTGCTCATGTTAGCTACAGAAACCAATCCTAACAATAGTGACGGTGGTCTCCTCTCTGGTTTAGGTACTTGTTTCACTTATGGCTACTTATCTGTAACAATAGCGGAGTTGTGTAAAATATTATGCAGCAGCAGAATATTTACGCTAAATGTAGTTGCTTGTTACAAGACGATCACACAGTTTGTGCTGCTTTCACAACTTTTTTGTAACATTTTCTGGATTCTAGATAATCTGTTTCTTTTCTTGCAAACCCAACACACAGATTCAGTAACTATTCTGCATATGGAGGCTCATTACGGCCAACTCAAGTAACTGCTGCCCTTTGTAGCCACATTTTTGTGTAACTGCAGCAATATGCTGCCACTTCTGTAACACACCAGGAGAGTCTCACTCTCCCACTCACAAACCCACTAGTCCATTCACCACTTTTCTTCAAGGAGATGTGCAACAGGCTGTGGCTGTGTATCCTCACTGTTAAAAAACACATTCAGTCATAAAGTTTTTCAGTGTTTGTTTTCCTTGATAATCAGAGATGGGCAGTGATTAGAAATAACACAAATCATTTACTACAATAAAAATACTAATACCACACTGTATAAATCCTACAGTGAAAATGTCATAGTAAAAGTATGTCAGTATGTTCAGGAACACGTAATATGTTAGTAAAAGTACTCAGAAAAATGTTTTGTATTGTAGTTGTTTCATAATATGTAGTATGTTAAATTATAAATCGATAAGCATAGAACAGGCATAATAAAAATACCAACGATGCCAAACCCTAATCATAGGTTGGATAGAAATCTGATTACTGACTTAGGTTACTGCAGTGCATTTAAATTTACTGTATGATTGTTCATGTAACCTAACCTCTCTCGATACTTGTTTGTTTTTAAATGTGCAGAACAAAGTATGACACGTGTCCATTATTGTTTAATAAACTCCAGATGCAGTAAAGCGGAAGATTCTAGTTCTGGATCTGGATGAGACGCTGATCCACTCGCACCATGACGGGGTCCTGAGGCCCACAGTGAGGCCTGGCACACCACCAGACTTCATCCTCAAAGTACGGACAGTAATACAGTAATGATAATGAGCATAGTTGAGTCTATTTGCTGTTCTTGTCTAAGCGGGTCTTTTTGTTTTCTCTTCCACGCAGGTTGTCATTGATAAGCACCCAGTCAGATTCTTCGTACATAAAAGGCCACATGTTGACTTCTTTTTAGAAGTGGTGAGTATCAGTCGGACAAGCTGCTGTGATCAGCTTTACTCTCTTTGTGTTTCAGTCCTAAATCAACATAGTAGCAAGCCATAAAACGCACAAACATCCCTGCTGTGGACGGGCTACCCTTTATCCTATCTGCCATCTTTACGATTATTCTCTATCGTATGGCAACACGATATAATGTCATAAAACTATTATTTGTTTTGTATAATGATCCTTCAGGACTTACTAAGCACCGACTGTAACCCGTGTGTTGTGTTACCTGTGTGTACACAGGTGAGCCAGTGGTATGAGCTCGTGGTTTTCACAGCTAGTATGGAGATCTACGGCTCAGCAGTGGCGGACAAACTGGACAATAACAGGAACATTCTGAAACGCCGATACTACAGACAGGTAGTGCTCCACTTCATACAGCATGGGTTAATGTGCTAATACTGATTCGGCTCTTCGTTCCCATTGGGCCTTTTGAGTCTCTTTCCTCTCCTTTTTTTATTGGTGTCACTGACTTTTTGCGTCTCCTGTCTTTTGCCAGCACTGTACATTGGATCTAGGTAGTTATATTAAAGATCTGTCTGTAGTACACGATGACCTGTCCAGTATTGTTATCCTGGACAACTCGCCTGGTGCTTATCGTAGCCATCCAGGTAAGACTTGTGCACCACTCTGTTTCTCTGTTAATGTTTTACACTAATGTCCAGGGAAGATGTCGGCTAAATACATTTTAATTGCCTCGAATATGTAAAATAGGAAGTGAGGTAGCTGTATTGTGACATCCAAGAAAATCACAATACTCTGAGTATTTAACAGCCTGATGACAGAGGGAATAAAAGGATGCATTAGAATAGAATAGACAAAAATAGAATGTATCTTAATTGCAGTTTAGCAGCTCTTTGGGTTAGCAGCATATATATCAGTATTTCTGTTGTGAATCAGGTCTTTTATTCTGATTCTGATTCTTTTATGTGAATATTATAATTCTACTTTCAAAAGCGTGATAGAATAAGTTTGGGGACATGTTGCTATCATGGTTGAAGTGTATATTTAGCCGTTTGTATTCTTCGTACGATTGTCTTTACCGTATAAAATCAAAGAGACTTCCGCTTTAATACACTTCAACCTTGTGACAAGGCATGAAGAGAACATATGGCTGAATAGGTTTTTTTTCTCAGCACAAGGCCTGTATTGTACCTCCTGTAACACTACATAAAATCTTAATGTTCCTCCCAACACGCAGTGGTAAGAGAGCAGCATAAAATCAACAACTTCTCAACTGACTGGCTGTTTTCTGCCCTCCAGACAATGCAATACCCATCAAGTCCTGGTTCAGCGACCCTAGTGACACAGCACTTCTTAACTTGCTGCCTATGCTGGATGCACTAAGGTAAAAGGCATATTAAAGCTGGCACGAACACAAACAGACAATGGCTCACTTTGTCCGCACGTTAAAGCCATGCACGTGCGTCGGGAATTTAAATGATGTTTGGTCATTTCAGAGGTTTAAGCTAATAAAGGCACCACTGACTGATGTGATTTAGATTGTCGGTATACAGTGACTCTGACATTTAGATGGACTGCAGACAACTCCTCATTGGTCTTACTATAAACAACATCATTTCAAAGGTGGTATTTTTACTCTCTCTTCAGTAATGAACTCCACATCCTGTCTGACTGTCATGTTGCGACTACAAGCTACTTTTAGGACTTTTTTAGGTGAAATGCTTCCGGTTGGTCTAGTTAAATGTGCTCATCTACTTTATTTCCAAGACTGAGATGAGAAGATATACCTCTAAATAGAGCCTGGATGTGGTTAGCCTAGCTTAGAATAAAGACTGGAAGCTGGATAAACAGCGAGTCTGACTCTCTCTACAGTTTCAGCGTCATGGTAGAAAAGGTTAATGAAAGTGGCAAAATGTAAAACATAGCCCTGATTCCACCTCAGATGTTTGTATGCTTGCTTGAGGTCGTTTTTATTCCTTTTTCTCCAAATAAAGCATCAATGCAGTTCAATCAGCGTTTCAAATAAGGCCTGATGTTGCAGACATTTAACTGACAAGACCAATACGTTGTTTCTCGCGTTATCTTCGCCTCCAGACAGCATGAAACATGGCCAATACCAGCTGACATGACAAAATGATTACAACTTTCCTAATTGAAAACAATTCCTAAAGACTTGTTTTTTGCTCGTAGACGGCCAAAGTTCGCTTGTTTCTCCTCTTCAGGGTTTTTATAACAGTTGCTGCTTTTGTCTCTAGTTGTGTTTTCAGCTTCTCTGACTCTGTTATACCTATACTGTCACCTTTATTTGCTCCAAAGCAGTTTATTGCAGGAAACCTCATTTCATGTGACAGTTTTGCGGTTTATTTTTGATGCATGAGTTAAGCTATAGAGACAGGAAGTGTTTATTATTGAGCTTTCAGGGTGTTTGTGGGCATCATTTTAACTTCAGGAAGAGCCAGGCTAGTTGCTCCACCCTACAACTACATCTGACTCCAAGTATTTGAAGCAAAAAAATGAGACTTCTATACATCCTCTGACATTGCAATCAGAAATAAAATGCACACATTTGCTACAATGTTGGAAGAGACATCGAGTACGCTGTAGCTGATTTGTACTTTTCTTCTCTTTCTCCTAGGTTCACTGCTGATGTCCGCTCCGTCCTCAGTCGAAACCTCCACCAGCACCGGCTCTGGTGATTGGCTGAATTGAGAGGAACGCGGCTTGTTGACCAGCCTTTTCCTCTCTGCCAGCTTCCATCCTGCCCTCCATTCCCACCCAGACGACCCACCAGCCCTCTCTGAGCCTCTCAGACACGTCCTGAGGAGACGAGGGTTGGGGGCGACCGCCTAACACGGGATGAACAGTATGGGATCACCAGAACCCAGAAAGTACTGGGGAGGGAGAGGGAGCCAGCTTGTTTTTTTTTTTTTTTTTTTTTTTTTTTTTTTTTTTCTTTTTTTTTTTTTTCCTTCTTGATTCTTTATTTGTATTTTTTTCGAAAAAGAAAACGGAGCCTCTCTGCCTTATTGCTCCTGATACTGACTGTGTGTGTATGGAGGTGAGCTTGTGTACATGAGTCGGAGTATGCTCGCTGAGTTCATTTGTCCTTTTTAAACTTTTTCCGACGATTGGATTTGGGAGAAAGACGAGGATCAGCAAAGCAACAAAGACAAATTCTACATTATTTCTTCTTCTTCTCCATTGTCACCAGACATTGCACTTCAGCGGACAACTTTAGTAATTTACTGTCTTAACCTCTCGGAGCAACTCAATAGGGGAAACTAGAAAATCGCCCCCTTTTTAGTACAACATCATACCCAAGCGGTGAGTCATTGATTCCCCAGGTATGTTGTCTTTGCCACAGCAAGAATGGATCAATATAAATGATGTAACTGATGGACCTTTGCTTGCAACATACCATCTACAGGCATTTTTCTTGACAGATCTTTTTTTTTTTTTTTTTCCAGCCAGAACCATCACTCTTTCCCAAAAACCCGTCATGGGACTCAGTGATAAAGACTTCAAAGTTTTGAGAAAAAAAAAAAAAGAATGGCTTGTAACGACATGTGGATTGCCGTGCCGCCTTTCTATATCTGATTGTTTCTCTGTTACCATAATATAAGATAATATGACTTCTGCATACCATGGCATTTTGCTTTCCCTTTGCCATTTGATGCCATCCTGATTTCATCTAATAGGAATTGCACTTAATTTCCCCCCTTCCCCCCCCTTCTGTTTTTTTTTTTTTTTGCAGTTGGTTTTGTATTTGATTCAAATTTGCAGCATTGCCCCTTTTTGTTTTGACCCACTCCCCCTTACTGTATGGGTTCAACTATTAGACCCTTCATCTTTAAATGCCTTCTGAACAATGTCAGTCTTGTCAAGGCTCACAGCGGCTTCTTATTGGCTCTGTCTCCAGGTCTGTGTTACTAATAAAACACTCGTCAGTATCGACCAGTTACTATTCAGCTTGTTTTCTTTTAATGCAAATAATTCTTTTTTTTCCCCCTCACGTTTAAACGTTTGCAACTGACTAACCTCAATGGGGCGATGAACTGGAACCTGGGATGCTTTTCTTTTATCTTCAGTAGGTTCTGCAGCTGCTCTCACTAAGTACGTGCTGTTTCATGCAGTATGCAAACAACTGGGACCTGCTACTTCGACATAACATTGCGCCCTGAACCTGGGTAGTCTTTAGCGCAAAATCTGTCTTTGTACTCTTGGCAGCTCAACTTTGTTTATACTCTTAAGAGACACTGTGACTTAACTGCGTAGAGGATTCAGGGTGAAAATAACCAGAAAAACATGCAGAATTGCACACTGCAAAATCCAACCAGACTTAGTCGAGAATTCTGGTAATTTTCGAGTATTACAGCTGACATATGATGCATTGGAACCCACTAAATCTTGCTCACATACGAGATAGTATAGTAGCTTTGATATTGGAACCCACCCCTGTTTTTAGAGTGTGGCACACTTTGACTAATAATCTACTGCCACCTTGTGGGGTAACAGGAACCTGCACTGGTTTTCTTCCTTGGCTGTTGGAAAATCCATTTTGGTGTTAGGGCTTTTCCAAACTAGACACCAAAGCCACAGATGAAAGATGTTCTGAACATCCTCTTTGTTGACATCTTCTAAAGATTCAGATTAAGGCCGAGTAGTTGTCTGATCACTGGAGCTTTCAATATTTGTGCAGATGTTATTTATGTCTTGTTTTATTAAATATGTACAAAAGTGTAATTTTAAGGCAAGCTGTACAAATTTGATAATTCTGTTTTTTTTAATGTTGACAAAACAAAGTCAAGTTCTATTTATTAGAAGAGCTAAAGATTTTAATCATATCACACAATCTTCACCAACAGATGGGTGTTTCCAAGTTGTCAGGGGATCACTGGTTGTTCAGTGTTTTTATTTTTACCATTTTCTTTGCATGTTTGACAGCTAAAATTATTCATTTGCAAAATGTGAATGTTTTTCTCACTGTAAAATTTTGTCAACTTGAAATGTGATGCTCATTACAGGTAAGTTTGTGTTCAGTTATAGTGGCTTCACATCCACTAAGTCACAGCCGTGCATGTGATTTTGTATTGAATCAGTTTTTCAAAAATGTTAGACATTGATCCTGGTTTAATTAGTGCAGGATGAGTCAACTGTGGCAAGTCAGGAGTAAACTGGTATTTGCACATCAGTTTAAAAATGAAAACTAAAAGGCTAAAAAGGTAAATATGCATTTGACATTCTTTAAACTAAACAATTACGCTGCTGTTCCTTCTAGCTACCTTGGTAAATTTCACCTTCTGTATTGTCTTTGCCAATAGTTCCTGAGGAAAAAGGTCTTATAGGGCAAACTACTTCCTTTTTATTCCACTCTCTCTTGTGATACTAATGTGATACTATGAACACCAACTGTAGAGGGAACTTCCACAAATGTGGTTTTAAGTACTGTACCAGTCTGTCTGGATGCATGTGGACAGATTTTGTCAACATGAGCATCACAACAGACCAACATGAACTCCAAAAACTTTACAGATGTGCAGTTAAGATCAAGAAAAAGGCGAGGTTCGAAGATGGGTGTGACCTGAGTGCTACCTGACTACTCATTAGTCACAACCTCGGGATGTTGACAAGCGTTGCGGGTAGTGTCATCCGATCACGAGATGGCCTCGAGGCTTACATAACATCAGTATTTTATGTTAGGTGTTCCATTTAGCTTTGTCACTGATAATGATTTTTTATTTTTTTGCGGAGGAATCATTTTGGAGCGAGGATGAACGACTCAGTGTCATGACTCAGGACATTGTATCAATTTTCAGCTCTTGGTTTTGAGGGCATAACTATGAACAGACAAAAATAGAGGATGGTGCAACGAAAACTGGTGTCTGTCATAATTAAAGGTTACAGTATACTGATATCAACTTGATTTTTCAAAAATTATCAATATCATGTTAATAGTAGACATGATAATGCAAACAATTCAACTCCGGTACCTATGTGGTTGGCAGTCCAGCATGTATAAAGTACAGTTATGGTTACAGACGCTCTTCTTCCCTACACTTGTAGTTTGAGTGTAAATCATTTAAATATCATGATAACACTATCACTATTAATGCTTGCGTATTATGTAGTTAAAACCTGATGTCATGAGACATCAGGTGGGGGAGTCTTGACTTTCTCATCACATTACATCCTGTAGCAAGGCAGTGAAAAGCCAGTACAATCCCTACAAAGTGGCTGATATGAAAGAGACAGGATGATGCTGTATGTAGACGACTATACTATAATCAGAAAGGTACATATTTACCATAATAAGTGAACAAACAATATTACCTAACATGATCAGTTAACATCCAGGTTTAAAGGGAGAGGAAAATGTCTTTCACTCTCAGTAGTGCCTGTGAATTTTGAAGATTCCCATAATCTGTCTCATCACCTTACGTAAAACAAATCATCAGACGACTAAAAAACAGAGATGTCACATGAACAATGCGTCATAGTGCTGTAGGTCAACTTGCGCAATACAAACTTTTACAAGTGTTTCAGGAAATGGACATATGGGTGGCAACCTGGCACTCTAATGAAAATTTATTTTATTTACTTTCACTTTCTTTTTTTCCCCCTAATCTTTGACTAGACAGGTGGTCTAGATTTGAGAAATAAGCAAGTCATTTAAATAACATGTGAAAAAAAAATAATGGGATCCTTTTGTTTAAACAAAATGTTCTTATTGGTGATCTTTGGAGGTTTCCTCGACAACAATAAGCCAGACAACAATAGGCCATCGCCTGCCCGTTTAGATGTCAAGATTACTAGATTTAAGGGAATGATGTGAATGACCAGTTGTTATTTGTCTGATGTTGTGGCAGTTAAAAAGCTTCAAGCCATTATTGTGTTAGGGATAAAGAGTGAATATACAGTAAATCCGGCTACAATATTCTGTTGAGGTCTGCTGAATGATGCTGGCACTTTTAAAAATCAGATCGGTTAAAAAATAAATACCCAAATTACAGCTAAACGTCGCTTGTTTTTGCCTGTCTTCCTTCTGGCCTCGAGCTGCTGGGCCTCGGTCATATGACAAGGACAGATGCCGCCTCACCGCCCTGCCCTGTGTGTCTACGCGCAGCGGTTGATAAAAATAAAATAGTCCGTCTAAAAAAAATTGCATCATACATTTTCAAACCTTTTCAAAAATGATTAATTCCAAAATAAAAATTCTACTCAAACAAACACCGCGTATCACTGTACAATACACATCAATGTGGCCCGAAACAAGGTGAAGTACACCCTACGAAGTGGACTCTCAGCTACGTCATGTTGTTATTGTATCCCTCCGCCGCAGTCGCACTAGGAAAACAGCTGTGTCGAGCTAAAGCTAGTTAGCATCGTTTGTGTTTGGGTGTCAGCGGTTTGAGTCGTTCCTTGAGCAGGCCAACTATTGTACGACCCCGGAGTGACCGACTTGTTGTCTGTCATCTCTTTTAACGATGAAGTTTCAATACAAAGAGGAGCATCCCTTTGAGAAAAGGCGGTCCGAAGGCGAGAAAATAAGGAAGAAGTATCCGGACAGGGTACCAGTAAGTAGCTAACTTTAGCTTGGTACCGCGAGCTATGTTGTTAGCAGTTTGTTTAACGAATCGCTGAGTCTAAGCTCAAGCTATTGTTAGGCTAGTCTTGTTTTTCCTGGTTGTTTGTGACTCCTAATATGCGCGCTTAATGTATACCCATAATTAGGTGGTTAATATGTAGCTAGTTAATGTCCTTACTTGTCTCCATAGTTAATTGCCACGTTAGTAAACAGCACACAATGTAGCTGACAGCGCTAGAGGTTAACCACTATGAATCTCGGCCTCAGCGAACAGGCCAGCTAGCGTTAGCTTCCTTTAATTTTCCGTGTGTGTCTTTATTTTAATATAATAAAACTCGATCACAGCAATGATGGTGGTGAAGTAACACAGTGCCTCAGTGTTTAATTAGTGGGATTACCATTAGAGTAAAATATATAAAGGCCTGAGTGTATACAATCTGGGTATGGGTTGGGTGTAGTTTTCGGCTGTATGTTGAAACGCTAACAGTAGCACCTTAAAATAGTTGATGTCAACAAATAGGGCACTTGTTTACGTCGCTCTGGCTCTCGGAGATAGATTGTACAGTCCTTTGGCTCCTTGACACTCGACCTGACCTGACTTGTTTGTCTGGGTCAAAAAAAACACCGACGAGCTTCTCTTATTTTCTCAGTAACAAATAGTTTAAGTGTCTTTCATTTTACTGCGGTTATCAGTCGGAGCACATTGCGCACTTGCTATGTGGCTGCTACAAACGATCACCCGTCATTCTCAACTAATTGACGAATTATTTCCCAGCTAATAAAACACACTTTTGCTTTCTGTTGTGTTAGGAAATAGTGAAAACTGTCGCAATTTCCCAGAGGCTGAGGTGACATTCTGAAATGTTTTCTTATGTCAGATTCCAATCGCATGGAGAAGATGAAACAATTAATAAAAATCAAAATTTGATTAATTTTCCACCTACTGACACTGAGCTCTCAAAAGGGTATTACTGTTGTGGGCATTTTACAAGCCTTATCTTTAGGAGAAGAAAGAAGAAATAGTTTAGTTTTGTGCTCCCTCCACTCCCCTGTTAAACCCCAAGTCTGAATCATTAACATGAAATTATACCGGTTTCATTCTGACTAAACTGTCTTAATATTCTTAATATTCTGTTTGATCTAGCTGAAATATATGTCAGATCTCGCTTGACTGATAGTTCGGTACTTTCTCAGATCCTTTTTTCTAAAAAAGGTGAAACACACAATCAAGTACTTCTCGTTTAGTTGGCACGCATTGCTCCAGTGATTTTTTTTTTCTACTTCTTTTTTCAGGTAATTGTGGAGAAAGCCCCCAAAGCCAGAATAGGAGATCTGGACAAGAAGAAATACCTTGTCCCCTCCGACCTGACAGGTCAATATTGCATTATGTGGAAGTCGCTAATATTTGTATGTAACACCTACGTGTTTTTTTTTACAATCATGTGTACTCTCGTTTAACAGTGGGCCAGTTTTACTTCCTCATCCGGAAAAGAATCCACTTGCGAGCTGAAGACGCTCTCTTCTTCTTTGTAAACAACGTCATTCCACCCACCTCAGCTACCATGGGACTGTTGTACCAGGCAAGAGGCTTACTCAGTTACCACGTCACTGACCTGCCCTCACATTATGTCTTAACAAATGTGTTCGTTTGTGCTACCTTTCATATCTTTTTTTGTTCTTACTGTGTTTCTCAGGAGCATCATGAAGAGGACTTTTTCCTCTACATTGCCTACAGTGATGAGAGTGTGTATGGGAACAGCCAAAGGGAAATCTGATCCCACTACCATCCCCCTTCAACCACTACCCACCTTTATGAGACCTCCACCATTCATTCATTTAAATATTAAATCCAGCTCAGCAGCCTAGAGTTCCCAGAGTAAATACGTCAAATGCACTTTCACAACCCATACATTACTCTTCTACCATCCATTTATGTCTTTATTATTCTGCAGTCTGAATTGTATTTGCCTCCATTTTTCTCTTCAATAGCAACTTTGCTAAGTGGTCTCATGGCCAGTTCTTTTTCTAGCGTCATAATTGATCATGTTTTACAAAAAGAAAAAGGCTGAGGAATTATATTAGAACTACTCCATAGTCATAGTTTCTCCTAGGTTGAGGGAAAAAAAAGGAATAATATGTGAGTTCAAATCAGCTCTTATTGACAATGAACATAATTATTGGTTGTGTAGTTTTGTTAACTTGTGAGAGAAGTAAATATGTTTTCAGTTTAGATTAGGAATTCGATAGCTTCCACCCAGTAAAGCAGGTGATTTTGTCTCCATCGGATTAAAGGATAACTGTTTTGAAGCAGTTCTTTTCCTAGAAAATAAATCTAAAGTGGCTAGGTTACTTTTTTTTTAAAAAATCCCTAGCCATTTAACAATCTGTGAAGGAGAATTTAGTGTGCTGCCCTACATCTGTCATTAGCATGGAGTATAATAGAATTCAGACTAAACATCCTCTGCTTTCAGTGGTAAGACTATTATGTTGACTGCTACTATGATTATTGTTGTTATTATTGTTAATTTTAGATGGCTTACTTTCTAAAGGTATTGTAAAGCTGAGTGCGATTTTCTTTTTTTTTTTTTTCTAAGTTTGTCTCCTTTTTTTAAAGAAAAAAAAAAAACAACGATTTGAACTCTGTATACAGCTGCATTACTGGCTCCTTCTCTCCACTCATGACCATACATGATAAAATGTGATGAAAAGCTATCTGTGTTTGCTGTCGTTATTGAATATCTTAGGTTGCTTTGTCACAGAATTGTGAATAAACAAATACTGTGTCATCTTTGTTTTATCAGTTTTCATTGAGAGAGGTTTACCACTAATTTAACGCGCAGACTGACGACTGACCATCATTTGATCTAGTGATTTAGCTCAGCCTCCTTCGCTGTCCTTCCTCTGTATGCAAAGTTTAGCTTATCAGCTACTGTGGCTGCTCAGATAACGTGTACCACATAAAAGAGGGCTGCTTGTGTTTTTTACATTTCTCGAAACTTATGTGACTGAAACTTACCCTTTTCACCCCGTCAACCTATCATTACAAAGTCAACCTACAGAATGGAAAAGAAAAGGGACAATAACAAAAAAATTTGGCACAATGAAGGATCAACTGAAGGAGAAAAAATGAAGTAAAATGGTATTTAACATGAGCAAAGTAATACTACTGACTAGAAATGGTAAAATATTTTGTGTAGATTATCAGTACAAACGTCCATAAATTAACATTTCACAACATTTTTTGAGTTAAAAATAAAAGTGGTAGGTCTTATTGAATGTAATATCGATCCTGTAAACTAATCAAATTATTAAGATCCAGCCAAGCAGAATTAAGAATTAAGAGTAGCCATGATATGTGCATATCTTCATCTGACAGCATGTGCAAACATATCGCCACTGGATGAACAAAACGAGGGATTTGGAAGCTTGTGTTTGCTTAATTGAAAAGAAGAATGTGGGCGCTTCCGCGAAATGACGAGAAACTACAATTCCAAAAATGCACTTCCGAGGAAACGTCGGAAGTCGTCATACTTGGTACCGGATGAGCAACATTTTCACCCGGGCTGAAAGTCTCTGTTTATATTTTGGGGACAAGTTTTGGTTTTTAGCCCGTTACTGCTCCAGACACAGCCGTATCGCATCAAATTAAATACCGCAAGACGGTCTGGTTCTTATTAAACGATTCACAAAGAAACAAAAGTAAGCTTTTTTCAATTGTATCACTCTGCAACACTATAATAGCGTTAGAACAGATACCGTAAAATGTGTTGTAGTTGTTGAGCAGCTAGCTTGTCTAGCTAACGTTGGCTCTCGAGTATGGTTAAAATATTTTTTTGCTACTGGTTTACACATTTAAGCTTCATAAGTCTTTATCTTAATTATTACGGTGTACTTTAATGCATTACACTGAGCAATTGTCTGGCATGTATCAGAAGCTACAGCTTATCATGCTAACTTAGCAGTTAGCAGCTAACTCACTAGGCCTTTGACCATTACCGCTATGGTATGTTTAATAGACTAATAGCGAGCGTGGATAATGCAACATTTGATGGCGTTAAATGCACTTCAGATATTCTTTTTTAACCTTGTTGCCTTTCTCAACTGATATTTCGACCCACACCAGCTGGCCCCTCCACTGCCCGTCACCATGCCCGCCCTGTTGGAGAGACCCAAGCTGTCCAACGCGATGGCCAGAGCCCTCCACAAACACATAATGAGGGAGAGAGAGCGGAAGAGACAAGGTGATGCTCGGCTAAGTGTGCACTGTCTGTCATAACATAAGATCTACAAGTAAACAAGAAGTGTCCACATATTAGGCTGTACGTGGGATTGCAGTTGATACAATTCACCAGTAAGTGTTGAGGTGCGATGTGTAGATTCCCAGTCATCCAGGTCATGGTAATCTAGAAGCTTCAGAAGATGACAGGTGAAACATTTTCAAGAACCTTATAGGGAAGTCAAGTTGCTGTTTACGTAAACTCAGTTTAAAAAATTTTATTCCTTTTGTTTTCACTAAATTCTGCCGCTCAAACCTACAATATGTTTCTGTGTTGGGCAGAACGAGTAATCAATTTTGTTCCAGTTTGAAATACTGTAGTTAGAAAATCATAAATGCTACAGTTTAAGACATGTGTTAGGAATGTGTCTGATCCAGGGTTTAAACTGTCATGTCACTGTTTCTTTAAATTCATACTGTCCCCCTTGTGTGACAATCACACTTTATTTCATATGATAATACTCCACCACATGTTTTTAAATCTATTGTACAGTGAATATTGAACTGAAGCTTCAGTTTAAAAATGTATTGCAAATCAAATCACAATGTCTTTCAGAAACATTGCAATTAATTACTTCCCAGAATTGTTCAATCATACTTCAACCTATGCTTTGTTGTCCCAAATAGTATGATTACTAATTATAATGTTAAATTATATTGACAGCTGACTGTATGCAATGTCCATGATGATTTTGGCAATTATAAACCAAAAGCAAAGTAGCAGGAAACACCTCATTTTTTTAAAGTTTTTTTTTTACAAATCTTACAAGACACTTGTCAAAGTCTTAATTGGTGAAAAAAAACATTAGAAGTGTAGTGTAATTTAGTATTTACATTAGTTTTAACAATGATTCCACATGTACACATCTTACAAAAAAAATTACACAAAAACTACACTTGTGTTGTATTTTTGTATTAAAATATGTTATACCTAAAATGTTATGAGTATCCTATGTACTATACTCTGCTCGCACATTTATTTTTTTTTTTTAACTTAAAAGTTTATGTAGTATTTCTACATTCAAATATTGCTTATTTTTATTCAAAGTGTAATATGTATATTTTTCCCCTTGCTGAATGCCTTGTGCTCTATTTTCAGAGGAAGAGGAGGTGGATAAAATGATGGAGCAGAAGATGAAGGAGGAGGAAGAGAGAAAGAGGACAAAAGAAATCGAGGAGAGGATGTCCTTGGAGGAAACCAAAGAACAGGTTGGAAAGAGCTGGAAATGCTTCGTGTGATGTTTCCAATGCAGTCTGTGCTTCCAACTCCGTATAGCTTTCTCATTCCACCTTGAGTTGGGACAGATAATACAATAATAATAGCTTGTTTTCTTATTATGATTCTCTACCCTCATGTCAACATCAGGTAATGAAGATGGGCGAAAAACTTCAGGGACTCCAAGAAGAGAAACATCAGCTCTTTTTACAGCTCAAGAAAGTTCTCCACGAGGAGGAGAAGAGACGCAGAAAGGAGCAGAGGTAGTTTTTTATAGTTTTTATTGTTTTTTTATGAATTCACTTAACAAACCGATTATTTTACAGAACTAATCTTAGTAGTCTGTTGCATTTCTGCGCCCCCGGTGTCCTTTTCAGTGATATCACAACATTGACATCAGCCAGCTACCAGCCCAGTCTGCCAATGCATTCAGGACAGCACCTCCTAAGTATTCAAGGTGAGACACATTTCAGGTCGTATGTATTGCCAAATCAGAGCTAGATGGGAAATTATCCTTAACATTAGTAGTATTGGTCAACTCATTTTCCTGCCTTTCTTTTCTCAGGCAGCCCAGTCAGCCACAGTCGACCTGGCGCACTGCTTGGAGAACGGAGCAAACAGCTGTTCCCAGCTGCTGTGATCCCCGTAAGTAAAGGGCTGTTCACTCAAAGAATGAGTGTGTGTCCATCTTTCCTCTGATACTGCTCTGTAGGTCATATGTTTGAGGACGCATTCATGGTTATATGTGATTTATTTATAGCAACCTGTGTCTAAATAAACAAGTTTTTTAATTCAAATGTTTTTCTGACAGTTCTAATCTTACACATTTAAAGCCCAGTTCATTAGGAGAAGCTAATTTAGATCTCATGTTTACATCCCTATCTCCTCTACTTTTAGGCACGTCATTATCAGACACCTGGGTTCAGCTCAGGCTCAGCAGAGCACGGGCAGTTCAGCGGAGGCCAGGGGGTCCATGAGCCCTACGGGGTGGCTCAGCCCCAACACCCCTCCACCTACGCCCCTGGACCTTCAGTACCAGTCAGCTTTGCAAGCAGCTCTCAGATCAGAGGTAAAGGATGCATGTGTGCTACAGGTGTGGGGGTGCGTACTTATGTGCAAGGATGTCAATATTCAGATTATGGGGGGCAAAAATTCTTTAATAGTGGGCTGTAGTTCTCACTCTATAATCATGGCTGTGTGTGCATTTCATCTCATAAGAGGAAAGGGGTTTGCAGCTTATACACCTGGAGTTCATTTATTTGTTCTACATCAGGGTTATGGTCAGAATTAGATACATTGTTGTGTTTTTAGTTCTGGTCCAGGATATGTTCCCCTTTGTCTGCCTCACTGGATATAGGCTGCGGGGAAAGGC
>NW_007578018.1:176823-195082 GCF_000690725.1 Stegastes partitus
GAACAATTCAATCAAATTGGGATGAACTGATAGTTAATGAGCTTCCTTTCCCCCTCAGGTGCATCCGCATTTCAAGCCATGCAGTACCTGCCTCACCAGCAGGCTGGCTACCCCGTTCACAGTCACTTCACCTCCCAGCCAGGTAAGTTACATTGCTGTAAATGTCCTTGTGTTCCAATTGCTGCTTCAATCTTTCTGTGTATTTAATTCTTTTTCCACAAATTTCTCAGAATTATTGCAATTACAGCCAAAAAAATTACAGAATATTTGCTGTTCGACTATATAATAGATGTTTTGTTTGCGTATCTCCTGCAGGATACATACCTGGAGCAGGAATACCCCTGCAGAAGCAGCTGGAACATGCCAACCAACAGTCTGGTTTTACTGATGCAGTAAGATTATATCATATTTAGATACTCTTAAAGTCCCATATTGTGAAAATTTATTTTTATTGTGTTTGGAGGTTTAAAATAAATACTGTTGAGATATTAAGATTTTTACTTCTGCAAGCCCTGCCACAACAGGAGACCCTTCCAGCTTTATAAGCCCATAAAAATTTGACTTAAGTGCACTTATGTACCACTGCTAACCAATAGTCGTGTAGCTTAAACTTTTTATAATCGTACCCCCTCACTGCCCGCTATTCGTGAGGTGAGCCGCCTGCAGTCTATCAGCTGTGTTTAGAGTTGCTTCTGCTAACTATAAAGCATCTCAGCCGCAAGCAAAGCACAACAAATGTCTTGCTGTTGGCTGCAAGAGCGAACACGAGTATTGACATGCTCCCAGCATCTGAGGAACTGAAGTGGATTACCTAGTTTTGATTGCACATCATCACAACAAATGAAAATCCTTAGTGTTAGCATGTGTGGCTAATATGTCTAACATTACCTTAAGCTTTAGTCAGAGGGTTGTATTTATCAGACTTTCTTTTAAAAGCCTAAAAATCCCAGATAATAGGTTTATCTATAAATTACAACGATGGTTAACAGCTTTCTTTGTTGACCAGGTTTTCTTAATCTCGTCCCAAAAAAGGGAACGTCATGTCACTATTGTTTCACACATAATGGACTATGTGCTGCCCTACGTAAGTCAAAAAAGTGTTACTATGGAGAGCTATAAAGAACATAAGTTTGTTACGGTAAAAAGTGCAAATGACAAGAGACAAAAATGTTGGTCTAAAACGTTATTGTTTAAGTTTCTATTTTTTTCCCCATCCAGTGTTCTGCTAATGCAGCTGCTGAACACTAATGTAACAGCAGTACATTAGAGCCATGAAACTTTAAACCTCATTCATTTAAACAGGATGCTCAAGAAGTGTATTTAGGTCTGACACGTCCCATAATGACGGATACGTGGAAATCACTCTAGATTTTGGCCAAATCAAAGTGAAATTATTGCTATTGATTGCATATTCTCTGTAATAAATACCAGTTGACTAATCAGTTTTTAAAGCTTTGCTCTATTAGCTGAAATCCACCGTATAAAATAGACTGAGCAGCGAATCAGGACCTAACATAAAACCATATTTATGAATGCATGTAGGTTCCCCTGGCAACACTGTTACTGTTACTGCACGGCTTCGTTCGGTGGGATTACTAACGTACCGCTCAACAGTGTTGCACTTACAACATCTTCTCTCAGTTGAGAATCTGTATTGTTCATAGAAAACAAGAAGGAAATGAATTTGGTAACATTGGGGCACTTCTTACAGCTGATTTAGATTTCAAAATCTAAACATCACCGACTCTGGAGCAGGTTAGCTGTGCAGCATGCCATCGTTGTGATGTTAAAAAATGAAGCGCGGTTACACACTCAGTCATGTCAGCTGTTTAGCTCTGCACTGCTAATCACACATGCAGAGAGAAGTTTCTTCAGCAGACCACTGGTTTACAGAGGTACAGATGGGTTTAAACAGGTTTAAAAATCATTTTATGAGCCCAAATGAAGCGATTATCAACATGTTACTGTGTAAATAATCGAAGCAGCTAGCCTGGAGCTGCCCACCTGCTCTGTATGACCAGCTCCTCATGTTTTGTGTCCTGTTGATGTTCTGTTAGGGTGCTTTGAGGCCTATGCACCCCCCAGCCATGCATCCTTCTGCTCCAGGCCTGCTGCCCACACCATCAATGGCGGTCCAGATTCCTACTGCAAAGGTGAACCTCCAAAATAAACAGCTGCTTCCACTGTCCCTTCCACTGATCTTCATCTTTCACTTCAGGGACACTGAATTCCAGTCACTTGCCACCAAAGTGTGTGACACTCTGCTCTTTACTGATGAACCTTTAGCTACACCTGTAGAATGGCAGCTTAGCATTTCCTCCAGCACCATTCAGAGGGAAAACCTTTTCACATTTATTTATGTTATGAAGAACAGAATTTAAAGGTACCTCAATTACATTTCATCTATCCTGCATTTTTATTTATTTCTGGGATTTCATGACCACTCCAACCTCACTATGGCTGTAGATAAATACATACAAGCCTTTTTTTCTGTTTTATAAGTTACAACGGTGTGTTAACCTTTCAGTACATCCAATCAGATTAGGGCTGAACAAAGAAGCTTAAAGATGAAAAAGGAATTGAGCTAAAGGATATGTTAATCAGTGGTTTTAAATGGTGTATGTTGGCTTTTCTTTTGTATGAAATCAACACTTCTTGATCATACATTAGCATGTGGGACAACTTCCAGTCTTCATGTCTGCTCTTGTTCCATCTCAACATTACTCTTCCTGTGCTGCTGCTGCTTGTGTTCCTAATGTGCGCTTCATCCTTTCAAGAAGAAAAAGAAAGTATATGAAACACTGACTGTCATCTTTTTGTTCTGATTTGCATCTTTCCATCCCCAGGCCCCTTTCCAGAGCTCTCCCCAGGGTGCCCCTCGGCACAGCTTCCTCTCCCACAGCCAGAGCGGGCAAAGGTTCTACCCCCACAGCAAGTAACTTATTACAACGTTCAGCATCACTGTCGCTGAGATCTCACACCTTCGCTCAAGATCTTGAATGTTTCATGGATCGACATTTTTTTTTAAAAACATGACAATTAGGCTGGATCGTGCCATATGATTTGTGCTGTATTCCCTGTATGGTATCTTTTTTTGAGCTTTGTTTTCACTTTTGTCAATAAGCTAAAAAAGGAGTTTTTAAACTTGTGTCCTTCTGTGAACAACATACTTTGAGTTTTACATGACTTCAGTTTGTAAAATAGCTATTTTGCCTACACTTTGAAGCTTAATGGAGGAGCTTTATGTGCAGAATTGTTCATTTGTATAAAAAAAAAAAAACGTGTCCAAACCAATCCCTTGTATTCAGTCACATCTTTGCAGTGACTTTGCTCAATAAAAAGTAGCAAAAGGCAGAATAGAATAAAACTTTGAGGAACATTTAGTAGGTGATTTGAATAGTATGTGGATAAATTTCTGCCGATATGCACATTGATGAATAATCCTCCAGCTCTTAAACACTGTTTCATTGTGTTGCTTACTTCTGGTTAATCACTTTAAACCTGTTAGATCGCACAAATGACCGTTTTATAGGACATTGATGGAGGATTTCCAGTGTTTTCCGTTGTTCTCTGCAGTATAAGTCAAGTTTACGACATTTCTGATTTTAAGCTTTTGCTTAAATGTTACTAAATAAACAGTAAGCCACATTCAACAGTTTGTGTCACCTTTATTTTTTTGGCGATGGAGACATTCTGCACAGTTTGGACCAAACTGTCACAACTTGTCTGCCTCCTGAATCACTGAGTTTCAGAGTACATCAAATGATACTCCAGTTTTTTGTCTTCCGAACAGCTGGCGCCCGGTGTCAAGAGGCTTTAAGAAAAAGTTTTGGCTAAAGGATTTTTCAAACAGAATTTGCATGTTCTCAAGCAGGCCTTTTGTTTCTCCTCAAAAGCCTTCAGACAGAAAGAAACTGAACCCTCGGTGTGCCATGTTGGTAACCTTTTTGTTTAATAGACAAGTTTCAGGCGATAAACAGCAGAAGCAGGGGGCTTGTTCAGATCAACTGCTAAAAGAATAGTGCTATACAGAAATACAAAATCGAGTCATGTATTCAGTCCTGTATGGCACAAGCTGAACAAGCCTCAACAGAACAATGCAGATCTAGAGTTGAAGCCCTTGATAAATCGGGAACATATTTTTTAAAAAACAAACAAACAAAAACAAAGCAGTTGTGACATTTTCAACAGCTTGCCCTGAAGGTAGGCGGCTACAGAATATTTGTAGACCTACTCAATCCTTAGTCAGACCTTCCACCACTTCTTTTACATCTGTATGTCCGGACTCCAATGTGGGTTTGTTATGTGTGCATGTACATAGAGAATGTTTTTTTTTTACTGTTTAAAATTCCCAATTGATTATTAAAATTCTCTAATGGAGCCCAAAGGAGGATCAGAAAACAGAGTGAGGGAGAGAGAATATGAAAAACAAAGACAAAAAAAGAGGGAAAATAGCATTGACGAGGCAATATCCCCTCCTTTTCCCCCAGGTCCAGTGCATCTCGATTGCCCCTGAAACAGAATTACAAAGGAGAGGGGGGAGGAATGAGAAGAAAAGAGGAAAGCAAAGGTCAGGATTCACAGAAGGAAAAAAGCTTGAGAAAAACAAGAAAATATACACAAGGAAAAATAGATTTTAATGTGTTTTGCCTCCGCAGAGGAAACATTGCGCAACCAAACAGCTTTAAAACATACTCGTGGACACTTTATTCTACAGCCCACAGTTTGCAGGTGAAGTGCAAGAAAGAAAGTGCATAAAGAAGTCTGACACAACAATTACAACGTTACAGGAAGCAACTAGGCTGTAAAATGAAGTGCAACCCACATAAAGAAAAAAAAACCAACAACAACATTGCTCAGACGTAAAATATAAGCTCTCATTTATAATCGTACATTTAAAAAAAAGGTACACATGCTTGTGATAGTGTTAACATGAAAGTATATTAAGGTCCCATATGGTGAGAATCCATTTTTATTTTGTGGTTGTTAAAAACTTCGGCCATATTTCAAGCCTCCCACAGATTACTTTTATTTATGATGGCAACATCACAACAATATGAGAACCCTTAGTGTTAGCACATAGCACGGTTAATGTATTATGATCATATTTCCACAGGTTAAAGCTCTAGGGAAGCTGATCCAGAGATAAAAGAACTGATTTTAAATCTGGCAAACGAGGAGTAAATGTGAGTTAATGTGTTTTTTGTTTGTGCTTCAGTGCAACCTAAATTCAGCAGGCGTATCTGTTTGCTTCTCTCTCTATGCATATATGCTGCATTTTCGGATCTTGACGTCACAGTATGCGACAAAATCAGCGTCATATGTGTGCGACCCCTGTTTACAGTTGGGATATTGTGATAGAAAGTCAATATTTTTAAGTTTTTTACTTGTTTGTACCCTAAGGAGTAGCTCCACTTCTCTGTCGGTCCAAACAAACGACTATCGCGGCATTATCGTTGAAGTAACAGGAAGTAATTTGTGCCATTTGTTGTTGTGTTTTTTTTTCAGGATTCTGATTGGCTAGCATCTCGTTACACTGCCCCCTATAGGTTTGGCACGCTGAAACGACATTTAGGAGTAGCTCCACTTCTCTGTCAAACAAATGACCCTCGTGCCATTATCGTTGAAGTAACAGGAGGTAATTTGTGCCATTCATTGTTGTGTTTTTTCCAGGATTCTGATTGGCTAGCATCTCGCTACACTGCCTCCTATAGGTTTGGCATGCTGAAACGACGTGTTTATGTGGGGTTGTGTAAACGAAGATTTTTTTGAAAACAATCTGATGTGAACAATCAGTTTTTGTAAATACAGGGCTATGTGTAAACTATGTGGCCTTACTCTGCTCTGTCAATCAAGTGTTTTCTACGGTAAAGGGGCGGGGCTAGCAGCAGGTCAGTAACTCAAACCAGGCTGAACCAGAGGTTATACAGTCACGGTAAGAATTAACCAACTTTTTTAGTATTTTGAGCTGAAAAGACACACTGTGTGGACGTGTGCCATTGCCATCAATTTGCTGATAAAGTGCACAATATGGGACCTTTAAGGGGTAGGCAAATCCACAGGGGGCACACTGTTCAGTTACGATCCCGTCATACAATTGTTTAAAACTCTCATTCAATTTGCTATAATTTGTCAGTCGTCCAGCTCAAACAAGATATACACAAAAAAATCTAGAATTACGCAATGCATTAATATGAGAACACTTCCAGTATAGTGGATATGCATAAATGTAGATGACACGCTGTCTTTTTTTCCATAATACTGAAGGTTAAATCTAAACAACACACCTCAGCAAACAGCCTTGGATCTTGATGACTGGAGTTGCCTTCCCCTTTCTCCAATGATGAACAACATCTGTACATGACATCACACACACACACACACTGGCATGGCACATGCTGGTGGCTTTTGGTGTTAACACCTGAACGCACATATGGGATTTTTTACATGACACACACTCCTCTTCAGGCAGGCTTGGGTCAGGCGATAGTTGTGGAGGGAAGGGGAGGGTGACAGAACAGCTACGTGCTCAAACAGCTGTAGCTCTGCATTTACCTTCAGTGGCTTATTTACCCAAGGCTTTGATGCCAATTGCAGCTTCTTCCTCCATTGCATTTAGAACGGTGATCTGAAAGCGCAAAGAGGGATCAGAATGAGGTGTTTTGGTTAACCCCCTGAACCCCAAAACCCAACAGCAGGCTGGAGAGGCATGTTATCCTTTAAAAAAATATCTTAGATAATGGACAAAAAAAAACACAAAAAATATTACACCATCTATCAGAGTCAGAAACAAAACAGAAAGAATCGTCGGATTTTCACTCTAATGATCTTTGAACTCATCTGTGTTGTGTCCTGTCTGAAAAATTTACCAAATCTAAACTTAAAATATTGCAAAGTCACTTTATTCTAGCATCGTATTTAAAAAATCTGCCTCATAAAATAAACCGTTTGCTCTGACCAGATTCATTGTGCCCCTATGGATGGAGGGGAACAACTCATTCAGGTTGTTCCTTCTCATATCATCACATTCTTAGAACAATTTCTGCTGGAGCATCTCTGATTTGCCTGAAATTTTTAATCACATAAAATATGGATATTTGTATCATTTTAGCTCAATACAGCCATCCAAAATGTTTTCTGTAATTGCACATCAACCCACACATTGAGTTCTGCTTCTCAAAATATAACAGAATTGTATTTATTTGTGTTCAAAGATGGGTATATTTTTCATTTTTGGAGCTCAAATTGTAGACGTAAACCTCGGTTTGAAGACTTGTTGTGTGGTTTTGTGTAATTTGTTTGGGAATTATCACTGCGTTAGTTCATGAAGATGGCAAAACACTTGATTTAAATTTCACAGATTTTAAATGTACGTAGTTTATGATTAAGTTTCAAGCAAATCAGAGATGGTCGAGCGAAGGACCCCTGATGATTTAAGATTTAATAACCCATAGTTAAAAATGAGAAAAAGACCCAAAGGAAGATTTTGGCTTTAAAAGATGAAAGTCTGTCAAATAAAACACTGCTAGCCCAGGACATCCCATCACAGAAACACTCAAAGAGAAATCTTCGTTGATCATACTGGATCAGTAAACATCAGGTTTGACAACTTGGAGACGTCACTCGTAGGGATAAAATCAACCTTTGTTGCAAACTTGTCTAGAATTACTTGTTTAGAAGAGAAGTGAGGAGATCATGAGACACACCCCACCACGTCGGAAAAAAAGTTACAACCAGCTCTAACACCCAGAACAAATTGGAAACAAAATATTCCAGATTGATTAAAAAATGTGGCCTCTGATGGAGCCATTCAATCATTCGAATGTGCTGTAAACTATTTTATCTGTGTCCAAATGTCCCTGCTGTTGGAGTTGTATTTGTGGAGATATTAAACTCTTAAAAAGGCTTCCTGGGTAAGTTTTGGGGGTTTTTTGGACAGTCAAAATATGGAAATGCTGAAAACACATTCCAATATTTTACAGAAATTAGTTTTGGTTTCCATACAACACATAAGTAAATTCTAAACAAAATCATAAACTGTGCAGCAACATATTTTCTAAATTGTGTCTGAACTGACACAGAGTGACCCACATATTAAACATATAGATGCTCTGAAACTGAGATGCAGTGGAAGAGGACAAACCTTTTTTTGCTAATATTATTTAAAATGAAAATTTCTTTCCAGCATATTTCCACTTTAACAGATCCAAGTAGTCACTTTATAGTCATAACTGGTAATGTTTTGATGCTTCACATCACTTAGTTAAAGATATAATCCTGACTTTGATAATCCAGACTTATTTTGTGGTGTTTAATCTTAGTTTATCGTGTACAACAAAAAACCGAAACATCGTCAACTATCGTCAGTTAACTCGGTGGTTGATCATAACATGCACTTAAACACACCGTAAAGCCAAAACATGAGTACAAGCGCACTCTTTCCGGACAAGTTGGCACGGTATAAACTATTTGCAATCATGTGAGAAACCTGATGCCCTACTCTGACAAAAGCTCATAGGTGCACAAACCAGTAGGACTATGCATAAGAGCTAACGCCTTTTAAGCTATGATTACAGCTCTGGCCAGACACTACAGAGCTGTATCGCCTCCCAAAGTTTTGCAAACGAAGCAGACGTCCCTCAACTCTTGCGCTCACTTCCAACCCCAAAATCATACTTAAATGCACAAAGCAAAATTAGTGCATGTTCGTAGACGACTGGTCTTACTTTGCCAGCCCATTCTGTGGTACACAATCATTTTTCATTTTCCTTTCTGCTACAGGTATTGCTTTAAACCAATCAGAGTCGTCTTGGGCGGAGCTAAACGAAGGATGGGGCCCTCAAAATAATACTAATATCTCATTTCCTGCAAAACAAACAAACAGGGCTGCACTATCCAAATCCAAAACTTGACATTTTTCAGGTTGCTGCTCGGAGGATGTTCTTGTTTTCCGTAGTAAAAAAAAAAAGAGGTAACACACATTAAGCGGAGGAACAAATGAGCGATGACTGATACCCAAACCTACATGTGGTGAGTCAGACCAGTAACCACTTAATATGATTTTACAGTAAGCTGAATAATGAGTCAGTCTGCCCTCTGAGCCCCCTGCTGTTCATCATACGAGCAGAACCTTTGGCTATCAGCGGTAGAAATAACTTCCAAATGATGACATCATTTTGTTTCTTTTACAGGCCTTGAATCTGAAAGAGCATCTGTGAGCTAGAATTAACCCGACTAACTACATTCGACACCCTTTTTTGTGACAATCATGCATTTACTCCTTCACAACTAGATGCTGCTTTTGTAACTTGGACAAGGAAATATACCTTGTTGCTATAAAACACTTGTATATTGACAAGGCACCTACAAATCAAGAACGTCAGAGAAAAACTTTAACATTTTGAAACATCCTGATGACTATTAACAACTAAATCTGACACCAAAAAGTTGGCCTCCATGTTTGTAAATGCGTTTCCAGGTCAGACAGCTTCACCTAACAGCTAGTAAACTTAGAGGTAGAATTTTTAGTAGATGCTTTGGTTCAAGGTCTTCTCTTTTGCTAAATTTATGGCAGACATTGGGCAATTCAGTATACGATTAAAAGTAGCTGAACATCCTTAATATGATAGTATTTAAAGACACCATTGTTTTTCCAGTTGGGAAAATGTGGTACATGTTTACTGCAGTTTTGGTAAAATAAACAGTTAAAGAAATTCACTGAGATTAACGGGTTGGTATGTTGAGGTTAAGCTGGCTAGATCACCAAGATAACTTAAGCTGCACACCTCAGCCCGCTCAGGAGGTGGTTATGTTCAGAATATTGGATTTAAATCAGCCGTAATTACCAAATGTTTTCTAGGGATCTTCTCTACAAGCAATACATATTCTTGTGTGCACACCTGTTGAGTTGTAATGTCCCTGAACAAAGTCGTGCAGTTAGACCGGCTTAAGCTGCAATCAGCATGTTGCCACAGAAACCTGCATAGATTTAATCAGTGGTGCAGAATATGTTTTTATCCTTGGTCCTAATTTGTTGCCCAGTCTGTTTTACATTGCAAATTAGAAAACTGATTAGTATGTTGGGATAAATGATAGTAAATATTCAATCCTTCCTTATGGGACAGTGTTAGACCTAAATGCACTTCTTGAGTATCATACTTAAATCTATTGCGCTTTTAATGTGCAGCTGGCACATTAGAAATAAGTCGCCGCATTGAGAATACACTGAGTGGTAAAATAGCTATACATTAATAACAATTTTCTACCAGCATTTCCCTCTTAACTTTTTGCCACAGGGATTTTTTATATTCCTCACAGCTCTCCTTTCTAACAACCTGTTACTCTTGACTGAAGCATCATTTGTGATACTCATAATCTCTTACTAGGATTTTAGGTTTGGTCAAGCCAGCTTACTCAAAGAAAGCCTGACTATGTTGAACTTGATCACAGTACGCGCCATCAGTCCACTCCATCACTTCTGTGTCACTTTTTTTGTTTGGCTCTAAAACTACCACAGCACAAATAAGCCTTTCAATTATTGAAATTTATCGCAAAGCAGCAACATTTGAGAATAAACCCGACGGACAGCGCCGTGGAAGCGTTGTGGCCCGCATCCGAGTTTCAGGATAGAAAACCACGCATGAAAAAAGTGGAAAAGACTAATGGGGGCTCAGTACTGACCAGGATCTCCTCTCCGGATTCGTGCTTGCTCTCTATCTCTCTTCCCAGGTCTCCCTCAGGAATCTTCAGGTCCTCTCTCACCTCTCCGCTGTCCTGGAGCAGGGACAGGTAGCCATCCTGGATGCCAATGAGCTGGGAAGGGGAGAAAATGGTGACACCGAAGCAGACGCTTTTAATGAGAGTAACTAACCACAGGGAGCTGTCAGTTTTCATGTATGCGTCATTCAAACTTAATGCAGCAAGTTTATTTTTCAGCCACTAAACCTTGTTCCGCCCGGTGCCATTAAGAACCGTTTGCACTTCAGGAAGTTAATCCTGTGTCTGTGTGGGCCTGTAGGGGGATCGACTGTAAATCTGAACGACTGCAGACATGAATATCCTGACATAAGTGTGTGGGAGCACTGGGACGGTATGGTTTCACTTGTGCTGGAAATCCTGCACCATTTGCTTTTCAGTTTGGCAAGCTATGAAGATTCCACTGCACAGAGCTTGTTTTAACCAAATCAGTTTGATCAGCAGCTACATGACCCTCTTTGGCAACATAGAAGTGGTAATCTAGTTCTTATGAGTAAATGATGGGCTTGAGATTATGTCAATAAAATAAAAAAAAAAAACAGGCATTAACTAATTATTTTGTTGGACTGGCAGTGCACGGTTACATATCGACCGACCCTAATGCATCATGAAAATATTTTCAGTTTGACTCATACGTACAAATGCATGACTTTATCGTGTTAAATCGGAAAATGAAACAAAACACACACACGAATGATGTCTCATAACCAGCATTTCCCCCCCTGGCGTCAGCTGCTTCCCTTTCTTTGTGTGTAAATTTCTGCAAATCGTGTCTCACTAAAGAAATTCTCAATCAACTCATTTGGCTTCTTCAAATAATCCTCCAACAGCTAATTGTCCCCCAGCAGCTATGGAAGAATTATCTCTGAAAACGTTGGGCTTATTAAACACCAAAGAACAGTATGATATCAAAATCGTGACTGTAATTTTCTCTTATAATCAAATCAAAATACTGGCTAAGAGAAGACGGATCACGTTTTCTGCCCCATGAACATTTACACAGCGTACCAAAAATGTGTTTCCTCGAAACTCATCCGTCTCACCTGGTAATCCATTCGCTTGATGTTGGGTACGTCCATGTTGTGGGTGGAGGGACAAATATCTTCATACTTCTTACCAGAGAAGATGTCAATACCGACCAAGTGAACCTGCACAGACCAAACAAAAAGGACAAAGTGAAAAAAAAAACCCACAAGTATCTTTTAAAAATTCAGCCCCATGTATAAAGCAATACTCCAGTTACCTCCTATCCCTAAAAAGGGATCATTTATATATTTTGGAAAGTGCTCAGTATGTTTTGAGAGATGTAACCCAGCAGGGACACATTAATGTTTTTGTACAGACTGAAAGAGTCCATTAATGTGCATGAATATGAATAACGACGACCCTGTGTCTGTGTCAGAGAACAACAGATGATGGTACAGTGATAATTCGCTGACTCGTCTCCTTCAGATAAAGCTGTCGTGAAAATTCTTTCAAAGCTGCACTACATTCGTATCGAAGTATTTCCATGTTTTTTTTACTGACCTTAGCGTGGCCATGCTTGCCGGTCTTGGAGGTGGACATCTCAACAATCTTGCAGGGGCGGCCTTTCAGCAGAACAAAACCGTTTTTGCGCAGGGCAGAGCACTGCATGGGGTAGGTGGAGGACGCCCCGGCATCACCCGTCTGAAAGTCCAGCTCTGCATCTGCCATGCCTGCTGCGGAGACACAAACAGGTTCAGGAGGAATGTTTATTGGACTTCAGGATCAAACCCAAGTCAAAATCATATTCACTAATAACAGAACTTTTTTTTCCCCCCCAAAGACTGCATCACCCACCATCAGTTCATATACAAACAGGCAACAAATGAAAGGAAAAACAAACACTCATTGATTGAGAGAGCACTGTCTGATACATCGATCCAAAATCAGCTGTAAGTGTGTGGTTGTTTTGAGATCTGCTGACACCGTTTTTCATACCATTCACTTGTGCTCTATGGATGGAGGGTAAGAGATCATGCCCTTAGGATATAAATGTTACACAATAGGATGAAAGCGATCACTCAGAGCGACTTTTGCAGGAACCACTCACACTAAGGGGACAACACCATGCCAGCAAATCGTTGTCACAGCGCTGGATTTTCCTTGAATTTGTCACCTGTCAGTAAATGCAGCGATTGCCATACAGTAATTATTGCATGTTAGATTTTTTTAAAAACAAAATTCCTATTGCCTGAACTTTACTTTGCCTCAACGGTTGGTCAGATCAGATTCATCTTTAAGGTCCACATATGCTGGATGTACACTTGCCACCACCTGGCATTCATTTCTCACTCAGTAAGTAAGTTAGCCCGTGATAACAGACGAGCAGCAAGTGCTGTCAAGTGAGGATCTGGCACTATGTCAGCAGAGCTCGATGGGAGAGTTGGCCTGTGGCACCAGTTACAAAACTAGACACTTTGATTCAATGCTGGTGAGCAAAAAACAGGAAGTGCTAAATAAAGGGGCACCTGTCTAACCAAGTTCAAGCCTATTGCAAAAAATAAACAACCACACAAGTCAGAACTTTAATATTTAGCTGACATTTACACATCAGCACTTGTGAGAAACTATGCATCACTTTTGGAGGAAGCGCCCAACTTTTAACATGACCCTGCCTGCCCTGATCACTATGTAACTGAGCACAACATTAACAGCTGACTCATTCATTTCTAAAACAGACAAACAAGCCTGACTAATAAGACTCATTAAACCAAACAAAGGACTATATGAGCTGTACTGCTCAGTTGGGATAGTCAACCGGTTAAACCAGGGCCGCTAATAATCCACAAATTAAATGTCAGACTGCCACTCCCGGCAGAGGCTCATTAAACAACCTGTGAAACGTGAAGTACTTGAGCAAAACAAACAAAAACAAAACACGTCACACCCTGCGAGGGTGTGTGTGTTGTGGAAAGTATGTCCGCAGTGTTGAACAGACGGGGCTGACTGCGGCCTAGCGCGTACAGGACGTGCCCACGGCCCGTCGGCGGTAACGTGCTACGGTCGGTGTCCCCGCATCCATGCGCACTGACGGCACTCGGGTCGAGGGCCCTCCCGGTGAACAAATTCAAGCTCGTGAGGCGAAACCACGGCATTAACGGCGCTTTAAACTCGCGTAATGTTAAAGCAGACCTCCGTGGGAACGACACCCGTTATCCCAGCCCCGTGTTTTGGCCGGTTACACGCCCACAGACGTGGAAATTGATTGAAATGTGGCCCGCTGCTGTACAGTAATGACTAAGCTAATACTCGTGATGGCTACTGAGGAGCCGCTACTTTCATCAAGTTGAGTTGCAGCCGGTGATAAAAGCCATAAAGTCAATTTAATTATCTAATTCAGCCAAGTCTTGTAGCACTTGGAGCAACGACAAAGGAGGTATTTGTTTTCCATTTTAGCTTACAACCCAGCGTGGAGCTTCAGTGAGGAGCACGTACATCATGATGTTGTGGTCCAAACAGTAAATACTTGATGGTGGGCGTTGAACCGGCCATACATCATGTTAGGCTTTGACACAGACATGTGCATAGGATAGCTCATCTGCTCAGGCGCAAACACGCCCCGTCTATTGGATGTGTTGATAAGGAACTTACCCTTGTGGTAATGCTTCTCCTCTGTTGTGTTTCTTATCAGCCTTTCCCCCCCTTAGATCCTCCTTCTCTCTGTATCTCACGGCTCGTCTGGTCGGGGTCTGTTTCCTCCTGGGTTTGCGATGTCGCCCACCCCCTTTTTGAGCTATCTTTTTTATTCCTCAGTCATTCCAGACGTGTCCGCTGGCCTCTCCTCTCCCCCTTTGCCTGTAACCCAGATGGTGGTTTACCTCGTACAGAGGTACACAACCGCTACTGAAGTCAGCCGCCGGGCCGAGAAGAACCAGAGCCCTGAACCCAGCTGTGTCTGCCTGTACCCTACACTCCACCTTCTCTGTCTCTCTCATCCAGCTCCCCTCCGCTGGCACGACATTTAAACAGCCTCAACGCACCACTTCCTGTTGGAGCTGTCACAATAAAATAATCATTCATATAAAACCTTAATACAGTATTAGTCAATATAAAAATATTTTTTTTTTTTTTTTTTTTAAGAAAATAAATAACCTTGCTCATTGGAAATCCAGTTAAATTCTTGTTCATGTGTATTTTTGTGTGGTTGCAATTTTAGTTCTAAATTAATTAATAACACAGGGTCTCAGCTCTATTATTTATTACAGTCAGGTGAAGTTTTTAATTTATTTGTTTAATCCTTAATATTTAAATTCACATATAACTAACGCTTTAAAGTCTTATCCTCAATGCAGCGATCTTATTTCTCTACTTTAAAGACTTCCAGTCCAGCACTGGTCCTTTGAATGTTTTATATAAATAACATGACTTGCACTTTACATACAAACAGAATTTAACACACACACGTAAAACAAGGATGAAAAACAGTAAAACCACTTCCCCCACATTTTCCCAGTCCCCCAATTAAACTATTATTAATATTAAGGATGACACAATAAAAGCAGGGACGGAGCAAATGTAGTTTAAAGCATGTTTTACATTTTAGTCATTACCATGATAATTAATGAAGCAGATCTCTTGTCATTGATCATGCATGGTAATATTTTGATCTCAAATATCAATATTGGTTTGTAAAGAAACGTATTTGCAACACTGTAAAGAAGAAACTAAAGGAGAAAGAAGATTGCAATATAATCAGGCTCTAAAAATGTATTATATTTGTCTGTTTGTTTGTATATTTTAGTCAGGTTAATGTTTTAAACACTCTCCTTTTCTATTACCATCTACACTGCTATTCTGAATTTATCTATTTTTGTATTTTAGTATATTTTCAGACATGTTCTTATAACTGTCCCCTTAAAGCTGAACCCTTAAAGCTGCATGTTTCTACTTGTAGTCAGCAGTTATCACCATTTACATGCTTTTATTTTTAAAGAAAAATATGGAATAAAATATTTTATTAAAAAAGAATAGAATGGGAAACATGCTTAAAACTATTTCATCCCTCCTTTGGCTGATACAATAACAAGGTTTATATTGAAGGTAACGTGCCATGTTTTCCGGTTTTCTTCTGGCTAAATCAAAGTAGCTTGATGCTGCTTTCATAGAAATTGCCAATGAACCAAACCATGGCAATTCGGCCCACTCTGCGCATGCGTGGCTTTTCATTCAGCATGGATCACTCAACGCTGGTCTTGTTTACTTCGTCTGGAGCAGTTAGTGTCCGTAAACCGGTTTGTACTGTTTAGCCAAATATTTTACAGATATCTTCAGAGGTTTTACAATGAATGAAAACGAATTTAAATTGCACAAAGTCATCTGCCAAATTCCACAGCGATGGTGCCTTCACTTGCAAATTACAGTAAAACATTTCTCATCCAGGTACAACCAGATGCAGAACCTTGAACAGAATCTTCTAAGACTTTTCCCTGCATCACTGTAAACGTTCTTAATCCACAGTTTCAGTGTGACTATCTTGTCAGCATGCATCTTCTGTATTTCTGTCATTCCCTGTTCGTAATAATTACACTTTTAATCAGACTCTTCTTTCTTTCCAGAGGCCCATGACCTCCCTCTGTGAACAGCAAATGGTTTGGTTGAAACTGGCTGTTCTCAGAGCTTCAAGGTTAAATTTAGTGCTGTGAAACCAGAGTCTTGTGATCTGTGAGGGCCTGTGGTTAAAGGCACAGTTAACCCCTGAAATTAAAATGAAGATAATGCAATCAGATGAAACCTTATTGAAGTTTGTGGACCACCAAATCTGCAGTGACCTCACCATCACGGCAACAGTCTTCAAAAGTACAGGTCATCGTGGAATGTCCATCAAACCTCTCTAGAGCCTATCCAGTCAGTCAAATACAATATGGAAGATGATTTTAGGATTCTTTCTTTGCTTTGCTGTGCTGAGTTCAGAAAAGTAATTTATGGTCAGTGGTATCTTTGATCACAGTGTACATAATATTTTTTCAATAACCTGCTTTGAAAATAACAAGCAAATGACTCATTATATAAAACCCTGACATGGAAATTCCCTCTTTGGCTGATTTACATGAAAAACAGTGCCAACATCTCCACCATTAAATCCAATGCATAACATTGTAAAACAGTGTTTCCCTCCCCCTACTGGCTGAAAGCAGGATTTGTCTCATGATCAACAGGTTGAGGCAAAATTATTTTGGCAGGTCTGGGCATATTAATACAACTGATCATGGTCCCTCTATGGGAAAAAGCAGCAACTAATCAGAATGATTTGTTTTAGCAGTGAAGAAGCTGTGTTGTTAACAGTAGTCTGTACAGTATCACTGCAGCATCCTACATGGGACAATAATTATTAGATCCATCATTTATGAAACACTTGGAATACAAAACCCCATGTACGCACCACTTTACCAGCAGATTAAATTGTAAAAATGAGTCAAATCATTCACACTTTTTCAATGTAGACTTTATTTTTCTGTTTCATTGAACACAAACTTGCTTTTCTCATTAGCATCACATAAATATGTGGCATAACACTGTTTGTTGTTTTACTATTACAGTGGACTGGATCTGTTTTCTATGGTGTGTTATAATGGGGATTCTTACATTAATAATCACTACAGAGCATAAAAGGTTTTTATGCTTATTTTGTTATATATATATATTTTTTTTTACCAATCCTGCTAAAAATCTTTACTTATGCATAGCTCTCAACAGCTTATGAGCAGCATACATCACCAATTCCCATCTTCTTCTTCTACTAACTAATAACATTATTATATTTTTATAGGTCAGATTGTGTTACATGTTATATTAGAAAGCATAAAATATCCGCCCTTCTTGGAAAGCAGTTCTTCTGGTACATTTAAAAACATATCCACTCCCAAAATGGCTATGAAATATGAAAATCCCATCATAAATACACAAGTATTTAAAACACATTCACCTCATATCATAAATCAAATAAAGGTTATATATTTAGCACATTTTAAGACAATCAAAGTTTAACAAAGTGCTGTATATGTAAGACAGGCAACAATGAAATAATGTGCAAAGAAGCAAGGTTGAAAACAGGATAAATGCTAATAACATTTTTTTAAAATATGAAAAATATCAAAAATTCTTATCTATAGGTTTGAAAGGCATGATCTCTTTAAAAAAAATGACAATGACACCATTTGTCAGAGCCAGACACTGCAAAAGAAAGTCACAATGCTGATCCTTGAACATATTGCGCGACGTGAAGAAAACTGACGACATGTAAGCTTGAAATTATTCTATTTCTTCAAAATCACTTTATTCTATGAGTTTGCACCATATTCTATTACAGAGAACAGAGAAGGGACGGAAAGAGAGACTGAGAGAAAAATGAAACGCGCACTTGTTCACTAAATAAAAAAATCACATCAAATGCAGCATAGCTTGAAAACGGTATAGGAAAAGCTAGTTGTTGCAAAATACAGTCAGGATGGTGAAATATCCTTTTAGAGTTGAGGTGCAGAGT